>NC_090725.1:317842325-317854825 GCF_036898095.1 Palaemon carinicauda | reverse complement strand
TACACAAAGGAGGAGGAGGAGGCGCAAAAACACTATCCAACAATCGGAGAGCCACTTAACTTACATTAATACTATAGTAAACAAACAACAAAAAAACATTAACTTCAAAAGAAAAACAAGGCTGATTTAAATAAAACAAAGAAATAAATTTACGTTAACCTATATATATATATATATATATATATATATATATATATATATATATATATATATATATATATATATATATATATATATATATATATATACACATACATACAAATATATATATATATATATATATATATATATATATATATATATATATAAATATACATATATATACATATATATATATATATATATATATATATATATATATATATATATATATATATATATATATATATATATATATATATATATATATATATATATATGTACATATATATATAATTATATATATATATATATATATATATATATATATATATATATATATATATATATATATATATATATATATTTGTATATATATATATATATATATATCTATATATATATATATATATATATATATATATATATATATATATATATATATATATATATATATATATATATATTACGCTGAATTTTAATTTACAAACACCAGGAATTGAATAAGGATAATTAAAATGTGAAAAAAATTAAGTAATTTATTGTATTTGATAAATATCCTAATTCATCCAGTTGCTGATGCGGCAGCTAATACACAAAGTTGAACATCGTGAGGCAAGGGGGAACCGCAGTAATTCAGCTTCTTCCAAATACCTTAAATATTACCAAATGTCAAATTACATACTACACAACGATCATAAAAATACATATAAAAATCAAATTATTATGTGAAGCACGTTATAACACTTGGCAAGTTGCATACCTTGGAAATCTTATGTAAATAAATATAAACCCATAGTCCAAACTGGAGTCCACGAAGTACAATTTATGATATCCCTTTAAAGGGTACGAAGTCGTTACAAAACTGAAAAGGGTACGAACTCGTTACTAAATTGAAAGGTATGAAAAAATATAACATTGAAAAAAGTAAGCGATGATAATTGGAAGTCAAATTTAAATGGGATGGCATTATCCCTCTAAATGATTTCGGACTGACATAAAAAAAACTCCCCCCGAGTTTTACAGACCCACCGATATCATCCTGGGACGAAGGCGAAGTACGTGTAGAGATGGGTTGCGATGAAAGAAAGCTTCTTCCTGGTCGGGATTACACAGAAGTTTACATGGCGATAATACTCTTCGTCACTTCAAAGGACATGTAGAAAATGTTCTTGTCACGTTAACTGTGTAGCTGTACAAAGTGTATTCTTATATCAAGAATAGGAGCTCGAGTTACAAGACCCTTAGCGATGGAATGCTCCTTCATAACTGGCATTAAGTTTCCGTCAACCTCAGGAAGAAAGCAAAGCATTAGTGGCTGGTTAGGTAAAAACCAGAAACGGCCGCAGGAAGGCAGTGAGCTGTTAACAACCAAGGGGGTTAGTTAAATACTTGAAACTAAGCTAACTGTCTTCCAGTGACCATGCTACTTTAAACGAAATATAATTTAAAACAAAATATAATATATAATAATAAAAAAGAAAATACAAATTCCATTTGGAATTTCAGTACACTGCAGGGGAACGAATCCAAAAAGATTTTTTGGATTTACCAAATAAATTATTTACACTACATACAAATTTAAATTTATCAGTTTATAAATTCAACATTTCAGATGTTTTCCTCCGGCTTTCCACAGCAGCCTTTCTTTTAGGCCTCTCAGAAGCTGGTGATAATTTGTCCATGTTGTGCAAATCATTTGACTTAAAGTCCACATCATCATCTAAAGAAAGATAAGGTATCAGATTATTAACATGGAGTTTACAAACTTGTCTGGTACGGCCTTTGAAAACTCTTGCATGCGTAGTTTCCCCAATATCATTTGTGAAAGTTTCCTTTATTCGACCTAGAGAATAGTTGTTAATCTTCGTATTATCTTCCCTAATTAAAACAATGTCACCTGGTTTTAGAGGATGATGAGTTACAGGGAGATATCTACCCTTTCTATCAACCGTCTGGCTTAAAAGGGTTTGCAAAAACTCATGATGGTAAATATCTAAAAGTTTACTCCTAATTTTAGACAACTGTTCAAATTCTTTAGTAGTTCTACAAGGAACAAATTCTTCATCCTCAGGTAAAGGTGATAAATCTGGAATGATATTGAGGGAAGAAAGCTCATACCCTCTTATTAACATTTCGGGAGTTATTGGTTCAGGAAGGTCTTCCGCTGCACTATCCCTAAGAGCCTCTTTAAAAGATATTGGCCGTTTGTTTACCAAGTGGACAACTTGACATACAGTAAACTCAAAATCAAAGAAAGAAAGGATATTGTTCTTGATGGACCCATATAGAAGCCTCTTTGTTAACTTGACACAAACCTCGACCATGGAGCCTAACTGACTACACCCTTTAAAATACTGTTGAAAAGTCAAAGGTTTTACACCTCTCTCCTCAAAATACAATTGAGTGTGGGGATCGTTCAAAAATGAAGTTATAACATTAGCTCCTGCAACTATTTGTGACCCTAGGTCACTAATGCATAACTGTGGAATGCCAAATTCGAAGCAATGAATAGAAAATGCCCTAAGAAAATCAGGCACACTAAGTGTTCTGCAAATTTTCAAATTAACTGCACGAGACCAAGTGCAAGTAAAACATAATAGCCATACCTTAATATTTTCTTTCTCCAGCTTAACTGTAAAAGGACCAATATAATCAACGAAAATATTGCCGAAAGGTACAGCTGGTGGGTCTTCCCTGAATTCCCTGTAACAATTTTGATTTAAATTAACAGGTCTTGCGTTAAATCTTTTGCAGTGAACACATTGCCTCAGAATCTTTTTTACCAATGAAAAATTTCTAGGAATAAAATAGTGTCTTCTGAGTTCAGCGAGAACAGCATAGCACCCAGAATGAGCTAATTTATGATGAATATCAAGTATAATTAACTTAGTCAAATGGCTGTCCCTAGATAATAGAATAGGAAATTTTTTCTCATTCTTAAATTTGCTCTTCACCCTCAAAATGCCATCGTTATCAACAAACACATTCAACTGAGAAACTATACCTGGTATATCCTTTACTGCAGTAAAGTCTTTGGAAAAATGTTCTAAAACATCAGCAAAGTGATTTTGTTGATCATATAAAATCAAATGGACAATAGCTAAAGAGAAAAAATTCTTTTCTTGTACCTTAACTTCCCTTCTCACTTTAGCTTTCCATTTGTATATGCATATTATACACCGACGGTACAGCAAAACCAGTCTTCTGAAATCTGAAAAATCTGAATTATTAACCAAGCATTCTCTCTTAACTAAAGGAACATTAGAAATATTCAAGTAATTTCCTGAAAGATAACCCTCTTTAGGAATAGTGAACTGCATGTCAGGTGCCCGAATATTAGTCAGGTCCGGGCCTGAAAGAAAACAAGATTTCATCAACAATTTATATGATGTGCACCTGGTTACCATATCTGCAGGATTTTCCTTGCCATTAATAAACCAAAATTGAACCGGATATGTTTCACAAAGTTTTTGTATGCTATAGATTCTGTTCATTACAAAAGTAGAACATTGGTTCATTTTCTTAAGTTGAAGAGAAGAACTTATTAACCATTGCAGGGCACAAGAAGAATCTGAAAAAAGACAAATCTTTGTCATCTTTATAGGTTTTATGCAACTGGGACCAGCAAGATCCAAATAAAGATCAATAGATTGCTCAACTCCTAAATTAATGGCGTGGATCTCTAAAGATGGTATGGATTTACCTTTCAATTGGGTATTAACCAACCGATTTTTAGCATTAACAAAGGTAAGTTTGCCAGACTCAACATTCAGTAGATAAATGACACACCCATATGTGTCACAACTGGCATCGGTAAAAACAATTATATTATACTCACCATCCCTTCGACCCACAAACCGAGTTACTTTGAGAGGGGGCGATGAATTACATTGCCTACAGATATTCCTCCAGTCTTTGAGCTGTTGACTGTTAAGAGTCTGATCCCAATTCAAACCCTTTTGACACTGCAAATTATGCATATAAATCCTACATCGGTTAAATAAAGGCAAGTTGAAACCAAAAATGTCAAACTGGGAGGCAATGGACCTAAGAATTAATCTTTTAGTGTTAGCTCCTGGGTCAAGGTTAATTGGCCTAGTGAAAATATCATCCGAAAGTCTATCCCATTCAAGCCCAAACAATTTATTGACTTCAGGAGTAAGAACTGACTGATCTATGTCAGACTGCAGATCAATATCATTGGTTATCAGCTGCTGAGTTTCAAATTTAAAGGTCTGAATATGTCATCTAACTGCTTATAGGCCCACCTTAGGTTATCAGAGCTGTTCATAGTAATAGCACCATTATCCATATATATTAAGGCGTAAATAAGTTTCTTTAGTTCATCAATTCTTGAATCATTACTGGAAGTTAAAATTAACATATAATACAATGAAGCCATCAAAAGAAATGGGCTACACGGAAGTCCAAATGAAAGCCTGACATTTTTATAAGCAACGGGAGTGTAATCACCTGCGCTAACATTCCGAAACCAAAAGAACAATAGTCTAGACTGATCAATTTCACTTAAAGCCAACATATTGAAAGCTTTTTTCAAATCAAATATTAAAATTTTTTCATCAAACCTAATATTAAGAAATGCAGATGAAAGTTTTTGATTTAGGTTAGGCCCAGCATACATACATTGATTATGTGACAATGACAGTTTCTTATAGGATTCCTGCAAATTAGAAAGAAACACTATGCGACATTTCGTAGTATCCCTTTCTGGCTTAAAAACTGGCATATGAGGTAAGAATGAATAGTTAGGGTATTCAGCCTTAAATACTTCCAAGTCAAAAATTGGTTCAATAATTCACATATTTAATTGCTCCTTTATGCAGTTATCCACCAACTGCAAGGAACCTTTCTTACGAAGTAACTTTTTAAAATTAGATTGAAGAATAGCCTTGGAAAGAGACTCATTTCTCGAAAGAAGGTGTGATACCTTTCCATTCCATAACAAGGGAACAACTATACGCCCATCACTTCTCGTGTGCAAATTTCTCAAAGTGTAATCCACGAGAGAGTTATTGAGCCGATTAGATTCGTCACTATAAACTTTCTGATCATAGTTCAAATAAAATTGGCTCTCCATATTCAGGATTTGATCAGTTGCTTCTTGCAGTTTCCTATCAATAATAGTTCCTTTATCGGAAAGTACAGTGAATGAACAATTTGTCGTCATGTCAGTGAGCTCGTTAAATTCATCATTAATAGATACAGTAGTAGCTAGAAAATAAGAATGGCAAGGGATATTAAAATATGTACCTTTTTCAGCATTAGAATTTTCGCCCCTTAGTGGTTTCGAGGCTAAACTGTCTTTACCATTAAGTGAAGTAAGATTAATTAGGAACCTATCAACATTCCCCAAAAGCATTATTCCTGAAGTAGTCTCAATATACACAGATGAATTAGGACTCCCTATCACTACATCTTTTCCCAAAAGACAATGTGAAAAATCTACTCCTAACAAAAGCTGAATGTCATCAATGCCCTGAGAACTGGCTGATAAAAACTTGTCAGCAAATACAAAATTTTTACTCTGCATTACGCTAACTACCTGACCAAGACAAGGTAAATTTAATTGCAGGTTTATAGAGGGTACAACTAAAGCAGAAATAGCAAAGATTTCATTCCCCAGCTTTATAGGAACTTCAACAAGACTAGTAGAATATTCCTTTTGACCATTAAACCCTTTCACAGTAAGTTTAACATTGCTAGTCAAAGACTTTAAATTACAAGAGGAAGCTAACTTGCTAGATATAAAAGAGTTTTGTGACCCTGAATCCTTAAGACCCATGTAAAGCTTATTTTGACCATTTACATAAAATGTGAAAGTAGGGAGAACTGAACCTGTGGTAACATTTGGCAATACTGCTATCCCACTGCTTGCTTCCTTGGAAGACTCTTCTTTACTATTACACCTGTCAGGACTAAGTTTCCCACAAAGATACTCCATGTGATACTGCGAACAATGTGAACAGGGTCTTCGAAATCTGAACTTGCATGCTTTAGTGAAATGATTGAAATTACCACATTTTACACAACCTTTATGCAAATTTAATAAAGAAATTTTATCAGAAGGGGTAGCATACTTAGTACACTTGTAACTTAAATGATCATCGTCAGAAATACCGGCCTTGGAACAAAAATTACAAGCTTTGGCGGGAACATTCTTAGTTTTAAGAGCCATGGTACTAGTCTTTTCCTGTAATGGCTTTGAATGAGTTACAACTTTATCCTTGACAGACAATTTACCTTTCGTCTGACCCTGTTCATACCTTTCACATGCTGTAAAGAAATTATCTACAATTTGCTGAAATGATGGATGAGTCACATTAGTGATATGAACCAGATGAGACTTAAATCTATCATTCATTGCAGACCAAACAAAATATCTAACAACCTCCTCAACATCAATATGCAAATATTTGAAATTTTCGACTATATTTCTAAGTTCTGAAAAGAAGACAAAAGGGTCCTCTCCTTCTTTGAGATTTAGACAAGTTAATTTCTTAATTACAGCCGATTTTCGTAATTCAGTCGAGGCAAATGCCTTAGTCAATAAGTCTTTGGCATCGTTGTAACTTTGTTTGTCGGCCTCCAATGAGCCAAGTAAACATTTAGCCCTACCTTCTACTTGTTGTTTCAAAAGTAAGAGCAAGTCCCTGTCTGGATAATTAAAACTCTGGGTCGTAGATTCAAATTCTCTAATGAATTTCAAAAAATCCTCACCTTCCTTACTTTGGAATTTGGGTAGAGGGGCAGTGGGTTGCCTCAAAAGACTCCTAGCAATATCAGTATTTAATGAAAGTTGAGGGCTTCCAGCACTTACACTTACATCTAACAAAGGCAAAATACCTGAAATCTTATCATGGTAAGATTGACATGCTGAAAGCTCGGCTTCCAAATCCTCCTCTCTAAATTCCCCTGAAAATTTTAGAATCTGTATTTTAGAATCCAAGTCACTTAATCGCTTCCTATAATCTAGGAGAACACCTCGTTCAGATACTTTAGCAGTATTTTCTAAAGAAGGGTACTGCGAGGAACGGTTGGCACAATCTGTAACCTTCTTCCTAATAATCTTACGCTGACCAATTAGCACCACCAATTCAGCCATTATGACGACAAAAACAAACAGGCACCAAAATATATAAAAAGTATGATTAATACAATACACAACTACAAATAAACAAACAAGCACCAATATATATATAATAAGTATATTAATGCAATACTCAACGAAAACTTTCTAAACAGAATAGTTAACACCACTTATTACAAATAACGTTATTACAAAGCAAAAAGCTCAAAATAACGAGAGAAATAGGAGCACTCAAATACGCAAAAAATTATTCGCAAAGGGATAAACAAAATATGAACCGCATAAATAGTTAACAAAGAACTTTAAATCAGTTGCCAAGTAAACGATAAACTCACGAAAATGGTATACTGAACTCTTCTTGAACAGCAAAAAATCGATTAAAGAAATAAGCAAATTATAAAAACCCCTTCCAGGAAGAAACCTCGAACACACCGCAATTCACGTTCTGTATCACGTACCTAACCTATAATGCTAAATCCTGTCACGGTCGCCATACGCTGAATTTTAATTTACAAACACCAGGAATTGAATAAGGATAATTAAAATGTGAAAAAAATTAAGTAATTTATTGTATTTGATAAATATCCTAATTCATCCAGTTGCTGATGCGGCAGCTAATATACAAAGTTGAACATCGTGAGGCAAGGGGGAACCGCAGTAATTCAGCTTCTTCCAAATACCTTAAATATTACCAAATGTCAAATTACATACTACACAACGATCATAAAAATACATATAAAAATCAAATTATTATGTGAAGCACGTTATAACACTTGGCAAGTTGCATACCTTGGAAATCTTATGTAAATAAATATAAAACCATAGTCCAAACTGGAGTCCACGAAGTACAATTTATGATATCCCTTTAAAGGGTACGAAGTCGTTACAAAACTGAAAAGGGTACGAACTCGTTACTAAATTGAAAGGTATGAAAAAATATAACATTGAAAAAAGTAAGCGATGATAATTGGAAGTCAAATTTAAATGGGATGGCATTATCCCTCTAAATGATTTCGGACTGACATAAAAAAAACTCCCCCCGAGTTTTACAGACCCACCGATATCATCCTGGGACGAAGGCGAAGTACGTGTAGAGATGGGTTGCGATGAAAGAAAGCTTCTTCCTGGTCGGGATTACACAGAAGTTTACATGGCGATAATACTCTTCGTCACTTCAAAGGACATGTAGAAAATGTTCTTGTCACGTTAACTGTGTAGCTGTACAAAGTGTATTCTTATATCAAGAATAGGAGCTCGAGTTACAAGACCCTTAGCGATGGAATGCTCCTTCGTAACTGGCATTAAGTTTCCGTCAACCTCAGGAAGAAAGCAAAGCATTAGTGGCTGGTTAGGTAAAAACCAGAAACGGCCGCAGGAAGGCAGTGAGCTGTTAACAACCAAGGGGGTTAGTTAAATACTTGAAACTAAGCTAACTGTCTTCCAGTGACCATGCTACTTTAAACGAAATATAATTTAAAACAAAATATAATATATAATAATAAAAAAGAAAATACAAATTCCATTTGGAATTTCAGTACATATATATACAAATATATATATATATATATATATATATATATATATATATATATATATATATATATACACACACATATATGTATATATATACATATATATATATATATATATATATATATATATATATATATATATATATATATATATATATATATATATATATATATATATATATAATATATTTATGTATATATATACATATATATATATATATATATATATATATATATATATATATATATATATATATATATATATATATACATATATATATATATATATATATATATATAAATATATATATATATATATATATATATATATATGTATATATATTATTGTTATTATCATTATTATCATTATTATTAATATCCAAGCTACAACCCTAGTTGGAAAAGCAAGATGCTATAAGCCCAGGGGCTCCAATAGGGAAAAATAGCCCGGTGAAGAAAGGAAATAAGGAAATGAATAAAAGAAGAGAACAAATTAACAATAAATAATTTTTTTAAAAAGTAACAACGTCAAAACAGATATGTCATATATAGACTATTAACAACGTCCAAAACAAATATGTCATAAATAAACTATAAAAAGACTCAAGTCCGCCTGGTCAACAAAAAAGCATTTGCTCTAACTTTGAACTTTTGAAGTTCTACTGATTCAACTACCCGATTAGGAAGACCATTCAACAACTTGGTAACAGCTGGAATAAAACTTCTAGAGTACTGCGTAGTATTGAACCTCATGGAGAAGGCCTGGCTATTACAATTAACTGCCTGCCTAGTATCACGAACAGGATAGAATTGTCCAGGGAGATCTGAATGTAAAGGATGGTCAGAGTTATGAAAAATCTAATGCAACATGCATAATGAACTAATTGAACGACGGTGCCAGAGATTAATATCTAGATCAGGAATAAGAAAATTAATAGACCGTAAGTTTCTGTCCAACAAATTAAGATGAGAATCAGCAGCTGAAGACCAGACAGGAGAACAATACTCAAAACAAGGTAGAATGAAAGAATTAAAACACTTCTTCAGAATAGATTGAATACCGAAAATCTTAAAAGACTTTCTCAATAATCCTATTTTTTGTGCAATTGAAGAAGACACAGACCTTATGTTTCTCAAAAGTAAATTTGCTGTCGAGAATCACACCTAAAATTTTGAAAGAGTCATACAAATTTAAAGAAACATTATCAATACTGAGATCCGGATGTTGAGGAGCTACCGTCCTTGACCTACTTACAATCATACTATGAGTTTTGTTAGGATTCAACTTCATACCCCATAATTTGCACCATGCACTAATTTTAGCTAAATCTCTATTAAGGGATTCACCAACTCAAGATCTACATTCAGGGGATGGAATTGATGCAAAGAGAGTAGCATCATCTGCATATGCAACAAGCTTGTTTTCTAGGCCAAACCACATGTCGTGTGTATATAGTATGAAAAGTAATGGGCCAAGAACACTGCCCTGTGGAACACCGGATATCACATTCTTATACTCACTATGGTGCCCGTCAACAACTACTCTTTGAGATCTATTACTTAAAAAATCAATAATAACGCTAAGAAAGAACCCACCCACTCCCAACTGTTTCAGTTTGAAAACAAGGGCCTCATGATTAACACTGTCAAAGGCAGCACTAAAATCAAGGCCAATCATACGAACTTTCTGACCACAATCAAGGGATTTCTGTACAGCATTGGAGATTTTAAGAAGGGCATCACATGCTCCAAGGCCTTTACGAAAACCAAATTGCAAACTAAGGAGTAGATGATTACCTTCAGCAAACCTATTAAGACGTTATATATATATATATATATATATATATATATATATATATATATATATATATATATATATATATATATATATATATATATATATATACACGGCTATCCCATATGGGAGAGAATCCCATTTAAGAAAGGGAGAGAGATATAAATTTTGTTTCTGAGATGGCTATACAATCAGATACGAAACACTGTTGATCAGAGAAAGGAAATTCTATTGGGAAAATCCTTGTGAAAATCCTCCCATTGTTAAGAGACAGGTAGTTTTTCTCTCTTTCCCCAGAGAAAAGCGTTACACTTTACATTGGCTTGAGGTAAATAAAAAATTGAATATATAAGGTAGAAATAACCATATAAGATATCAGTTTTTGGTATGATATTATTATCATATTTCAACAATCAATATAATTTGTGGCGAACACACATGCTTGAATCACCTAGACTATATGAATATCTTATGAGAACATAAGTGATATACATATCTCGTCCTCCTGACTCTCATGGGATATCTTTACACATTTCAAGTATGCAATACTATACATTGGGTACATATATTTTTAATAGTTATGATAAATATATGTATGTATATACTGTATATGTATATATATAAACATATATATAAATATATATATATATATATATATATATATATATATATATATAATATATATATATATATATATATATATATATATATATATATATATATATATATATATATATATATATTATATATATATATATATATATATATATATATATATATATATATATATATATATATATTTATATATACATGTGTATAAATATATATATATATATATATATATATATATATATATATATATATATATATATATATATATATATTTATATATACATGTGTATAAATATATGTATATATATATATATATATATATATATATATATATATATATATATATATATTTATATATATAAATGTATATATATATATATATATATATATATATATATATATATATATATATATATATATATATATTATATATATATATATATATATATATATATATATATATATATATATATATATATTATATAAATATATATATATATATATATATATATATATATATATATATATATATATATATATATATACTCATGATCTTGCATTGCTTTTTATCTTGTTGAATAAGGAATTTGACCCCCAAGAAGAGTTAACGGCAATGATTAGCTTTACATAAAATAAAAGCATACGAGCTTGCATGTTTCCATTCTCATTAATCGGTAGCGGATTCATAGCAATGGGCGTATTCTCTCTGCCAAAATTGAAGATTTTACGAAGGATGTGTATTTACCCCCGTCTTTTTGTAAGTTTATCTATTTATTTGTTTGTTTGTTTCCGAACAACTATGCGCACACACTACCGTAGAGATTTTGACCAAACTTGGTAGTCATGTTAGCATCAACCAAGGGTGAATCTGTAACATATTGCATAAAGTACATCAAATTACAAGTATGCAGCAGCACTTGGAAAATAATCGTAATGGGAAATAAATGGCAAATATTTTGTTAGTTTATTTATTTATTTTTTTTTTTTTTCTCATTGCGAAAGCGCTTTCGAGCCAGATTCAACGAAACTTGATGGACATGTGGGGTACAACCAAAGGACAATTTCATCAATTTTTAAGAAAATACATCGAAGTAAAAGTACGCAGTGGAGTTAAGAGCAAATTATGACTGCTTGGCGTGGCGAAGGCATGTTCTCTATTGGGTTCTTCCTTAGTTTTCAAGTGTGATCGGATAGTGTTACTCTCGATTATTAGAAATGAATCATTAGCAAATTAAGTAAGAAATAAATCATCGTAATGTGATTTGAAATCTTCATTTACTAAATGTTGAATCTATTCCCCAGAAAGTTTCTA
>NC_090725.1:317814825-317837325 GCF_036898095.1 Palaemon carinicauda | reverse complement strand
GAAGGAGATATCATCTAGGTTAATGTGGGTAAGGGTTAGGTTGGGTAGGGAATGTTGGGCGTTTGTCAGTGGGTATGGGCCAGGTAGTGGGAAAATTGAAAAAGAGTGGAATGAGTTCTGGAATGAATTAACTAGGTGTGTAGAAGGACTGGGTAGAAGGAATTATGTAGTTGTCATCGGTGACTTAAATGCTAGAGTGGGCGCTGGAGAGGTAGAAGGTGTCATTGGGAAGTATGGCATACCAGGTGAAAATGAGAGTGGTGAGAGATTGGTAGATATGTGTGTTGAACAAGAGATGTTAATAAGTGCTAGCTTTTTCAAAAAGAAAGATAAAAACTAGTATACATGGGTAAGAGTGGAAAATGGAAGAGTAAAAGAAAGGGCATTAATGGATTATGTGTTGATAACTAAAAGAATGTTTGGAAGATTGAAAGACGTGCACGTGTTTAGGGGTGTGGCTAACGGTATGTCTGATAATTTTTTGGTGAAAGGAAAATTAGTTGTAGCAAAAGAGTGGGGGAATAGAGTAGGTGGATGTAAAAGGAGCTAGTGAGGGTTGAAGAGCTAATAAAACCGAGGGTAAGAAATAAATATCAGGAAAGGTTGAAAATGGCCTATGATGAAGTAAGAGTAAGAGAAACTGGTAATTTAGAGGAGTGGAAGTTAGTAAAAGAAAATTTTGTTGGGATTGCAAGTGATGTGTGTGGCAAGAAGGTTGTTGGAGGCAGCATGAGGAAGGGCAGTGAATGGTGGAATGAAGGAGCGAAGGTAAAAGTGGAAGAGAAAAAGAGGGCTTTTGAAGAATGGCTGCAGAATAATAGTATAGAGAAGTATGAAAAATATAGAGAAAAAATGTGGAAGTAAAGCGCAAGGTACGTGAGGCAAAGAGGGCAGCTGACCTGAGGTGGGGTCAGGGATTGGGTCATTCATATGAAGAGAATAAGAAGAAGTTTTGGAAAGAAGTGAAGAGAGTAAGGAAGGCTGGCTCGAGAATTGAAGAGACAGTGAAAGATGGAAATGGAAGGTTGTTAAAAGGAGAGGAGGCAAGGAAAAGGTGGCCGGAATATTTTGAAAGTTTGCTGAATGTTGAGGATAATAGGGAGGCAGATATAATTGCTGTTGCAGGTGTTGAGGTGCCGGTGATGGGAGATGAGAATGAAAGAGAGATTACAATAGAGGGAGTGAGGAGAGCACTAGATGAAACGAGAGTAGGAAAAGCATCTGGTATGGATGGTGTGAAAGCTGAGATGTTGAAGGAAAGGGGTGTGACTGTACTTGAATGGTTGGTGAGATTGTTTAATATGTGTTTTGTGTTGTCAATGGTACCAGTAGACTGGTTTTGTGCATGTATTGTACCACTATATAAGGGTAAGGGAGATGTGCATAAGTGATGTAATTCAAGAGTTATTAGTTTGTTGAGTGTAGTTGGAAAAGTGTATGGTAGAGTAATGATTAAGAAGATTAAGGATAAAACTGAAAATGCAATCTTAGAAGTACAGGGTGGTTTTAGAAGAGGTAGGGGTTGTATGAATCAGATTTTTACAGTTAGGCAGATATGCGAGAAATATTTAGCAAAAGGAGGTGTATGTTGCGTTTATGGATCTGGAGAAAGCGTATGATAGAGTTGATAGGGAAGCAATGTGGAATGTGATGAGGTTACATGGAGTTGGTGGAAGGTTGTTGCAAGCAGTGAAAAGTTTCTACAAAGGTAGTAAAGCATGTGTTAGATTAGGAAATGAAGTGAGTTATTGTTTTCCGGTGAGGGTGGGGCTGAGACAGGGATGTGTGATGTCACAATGGTTGTTTAACTTGTATGTTGATGGAGTGGTGAGAGAGGTGAATGCTTGAGTGCTTGGACGAGGATTAAAACTGGTACACGAGAATGACCATGAATGGGAAGTAAATCAGTTGTTGTTTGCGGATGATACTGTACTTGTTGCAGACACAGATGAGAAGCTTGGCCGACTAGTGACAGAATTTGGAAGGGTGTGTGAGAGAAGAAAGTTGAGAGTTAATGTGGGTAAGAGTAAGGTTATGAGATGTACAAGAATGGAAGGTGGTGCAAGATTGAATATCATGTTGAATGGAGAGTTAATTGAGGAGGTGGATCAGTTTAAGTACTTGGGGTCTGTTGTTGCAGCAAATGGTGGAGTGGAAGCAGATGTACGTCAGAGAGTGAATGAAGGTTGCAAAGTGTTGGGGGCAGTTAAGGGAGTAGTAAAAAATAGAGGGTTGGGCATGAATGTAAAAAGAGTTCCATATGAGAAAGTGATTGTACCAACTGTGATGTATGGATCGGAGTTGTGGGGAATGAAAGTGATGGAGAGACAGAAATTGAATGTGTTTGAGATAAAGTGTCTAAGGAGCATGGTTAGTGTATCTCGAGTAGAGAGAGTTAGGAACGAAGTGGTGAGGGTGATAACGGGTGTAAGAAATGAATTAGCAGCTAGAGTGGATATGAATGTGTTGAGGTGGTTTGGCCATGTTGAGAGAATGGAAAATGGCTCTCTGCTAAAGAAGGTGATGAATGCAAAAGTTGATGGGAGAAGTAAGAGAGGAATGCCAAGGTTTGGGTGGATGTATGGAGTGAAAAAAGCTCTGGGTGATAGGAGGATAGATGTGAGAGAGGCAAGAGAGCGTGCTAGAAATAGGAATGAATGGCGAGCGATTGTGACGCAGTTCCGGTAGACCCTGCTGCTTCCTCCAGTGCCTTAGATGATCGAGGAGGTGGCAGCGGTAGGGGATTCGGCATTATGAAGCTTCATCCGTGGTGGATAACGGGGGAGGGTGGGCTGTGGCACCCTAGCAATACCAGCTGAACTCGGTTGAGTCCCTTGTCAGGCTGGAAGGAACGTAGAGAGTAGAGGTCCCCTTTTTGTTTTGTTTCATTTGTTGATGTCGGCTACCCCCCAAAAATTGGGGGAAGTGCCTTGGTGTATGTATGTATGTGTATATATATATATATATATATAACTATATATCGGTAAATATATATATATATATATATATACATTATATATATATATATATATATGCATATATATATATATATATATGTATATACGTATATATATATATATATATATGTATATATATATATATATATATATTTATATATATATATATATATATATAATATTTATATATATATAATTATATATGTATATATATATATATATATATATATATATATATATATATATATATATATATATATATATATATATATATATATATATATATATATATATATTATATATATATATATATATATATATATATAATTATATATATATATATATATATATATATATTATATATATATATATATAATATATATATATATATATATATATATATATATATATAATATATATATTATATATATAATTATATATATATATATATATATTATAATATATATATATATATATATATATATATATAAATAAATATATATATATATATATATATATATATATATATATATATATATATATATATATATATATATATATATATATTACATGATCTTAAGAAGTCTAGAAATATGTCACTTGTAAGTGTTCATGCCATGTGTCTGTTGCTTGTGCGAATCAAGCCTGGGCATTTCACGAACTTGACTCGAACACTGCTCTAGCTACATAGCATTTCTCATAATATATGCCAACAAGTTGCGCCATTATCTTTCAATACATACCAATAGGGCCAATTATTGGCTGCGCATTTTATAGTGCATGAACATGAGAGGAAACAAGGCTTCATGCCAACTACCACTGACTGAAATGGCCTGCCTTGCCATGACTCATTGCGTGGTATTGCTGTAACAAAAATCGTTCATTTGTCTGTGTAGCATTATTTCTACCTATTCATCATAAAATTATGTAAAAAAGGTATTTGAACTCCTGAACTTCACTCAAAATGTCTGCAAAAATGCTCTATAACTAGAGCTTGAAAATTTAATCATTATAGTAATTCATACAAAAAGGGAAAAACAAAAGACCTAAAAAAATTACCTCCCAACATATTTATTCATAGAAAAAGAAAAAATATTATTTACAAGGATCATATTTTGTCGAATAGAAAGACAGCTAGCTTTTGATAAACCAAGAGAGCAAATGGGCTTTATAAGTTGGTATTCAA
Source organism: Palaemon carinicauda (assembly GCF_036898095.1). NCBI lineage: Eukaryota > Metazoa > Arthropoda > Malacostraca > Decapoda > Palaemonidae > Palaemon > Palaemon carinicauda. The sequence goes on along the minus strand of NC_090725.1, from coordinate 317,833,182 downwards.
CACTCAACCATATCCATTTAATTAACTAACTAATGGAAAAATAAGCGGATTATGGCAGACCACTATATATATGGCTTATATAGACTATAAGAAAGCTTTAGAGTCTGTCAAAACGTCAGCAGTAATAACGTATTTTGAGCGAAGCAAAAAATCTATTTTTGTGTGAGATAGCCATGACGTCCGGATGGAAGGTTCCTTCAGTAGCTTCCTAAGGGTATATATGACTACAGTAGATATTCCCAAAGAATTAAATAAAGTTTTCACAAAATTCTAACTTCTGGCGCGAGTAACCATAAGGTTTCCCTTTAGGATATCGTATAATAACAGGGGACGTATGCTTGACATGCCACATAGCTATCTGCACCCCACATAGCGTTTACGCTTCGAGCGGAAAGTGTGGCAAGTATGGGAGGAGCCGTTACAAAACTCTCCTCCTTCGTTACTGTTACGGTACTCGGCGACATCACATCCGGCCGCCATGTTGGATTGATGCCGCCAGGGCGCGTTTTCCTCATTTTTTCCGGCGTATATGCCAGCCTCCATGATACAATAAGATAGGGAGGGGCCTGACAGGCCCGAATAGAGAACCAGGGCGGGTTCATCAGGACGTCATGGCTATCTCACCCAAAAATAGATTTTTCGCTTCACTCAAAATCCGTTTTTTGGTCTCAAGCCATGACATCCTGATGGAAGTGTACCAGAGAATTAATGTATCGTGGATTTTTTCCCTTTGTAGTGCCTTCGACTTCTAAACAATATTCCTTTAATCTGATGACCGTACGGACCGTGACATCTCCGTTACAGGTCACTACAGATAAGCATATACCATGTTATGGCTTCCTGCCCCCCTGGCAGGGAAGTCCTATTTAGATGTAAGGAACATCTTGAAGTTTACTTGATGAAGAAACTCACCTTTAGTCGAAGATCTTGCCGGTCTCGTGGACAGATCAGGGAAGTTAAGTAATTGTGTTGGAGCAATTTAACTTTTTTCTAGGTGAGTATGCATCAAGTAGAAGCAATATTATAACATAGATTAAATGATCAAATAATAAGGATAATAAAATTCTCTAACATTATTTTATTTCATATGTTGGGGCGAAATGAGACGCATATGGTAACGAAAAATTCTATTTTATTCAATAAAATTTTAGAATTAATATGAAATAGGTAAATTTCAATAAAATGCAGTTAACAAACAGACTAAAGACAACAGAAGACGTGGGTGTGGAATCTGAAAAGGAAGAACTTGCCATTACACACATAAGTTACAAGGGAACTATAAAGTCTTTTAGAAGGTCTTATATACACTTCATGTCCGAAAACATGTGGCACACGTGTTCTTGTCTATGTTACTTCACCTTTGTAGAAGAACAGTTCTTAATGTCACTAGGTGGCACTTAAAATCACTATGTTTCGCACTAGGGTCAACTCAGGCACCCGTTGAGTTAGAGTCCCGAATAACTCACTGTTCTGCGCAGCATTAAACAGCAGGCTTTAACTCACTACCTGCTGCTACCACATAACTCGTGCACCTACTTCGCATAGTGTTTGAAAAACACTCTTGAAGATTTCCAGCCTGAGAAAGATCGAAGACTTTCAAAATCCATTGCTTGGAAAAAGTTTAGGGAAGAGGCAACTTTCCTGGGATCATGACCTGCGGGTGTACTGTCAGGATCCGCTCTGCGAATAAACTAGGTGTTCTTCGCCCTTAATTGTTTGAGTGATGAATCAGATCCCGATATTTCTCCTTTAAAAAGCTGTCCTCCGCCAAAGTCTGAAGTTCTTCGAAGATAGACCTTTAGACTCTCCACTGGGCATAGAGAGACATCTTCCTTCAGAGGGCAGATTCTCCTGGGGCCCCACCTTTTGGTGGAAAGCTCATTCTTGGCTAGAAACGTCGGGTCAGGGAAGAGGGTAAATTCACCTGTCTCGGCAAACTGTATCTGACCCTCTTCTCTAGATAAGGCCACTATTTCACCGACTCGGGCTCCCGAGACGAGAGCAAAAAGGAAAATCACTTTTTGAGTCAAGTCTTTCAGAGGGCAAGACTCATTGTCCAGACTAGAGGCAACATGGAGCACCTTATCAAGAGACCAGGAGATGGGTCTCGGTGGGGGTTCAGGACGGAGTCTAGCACATGCCTTTGGAAGCTTGTTAAAGATGTCGTTGGACAGGTCTATCTGAAAAGCATAAAGTAATGGTCTTGTCAAGGACGATTTGCAAGTGGAAATCATGTTAGCTGCCAAGCCTTGTCCATAAAGGTGAATGAAGAAGGACAGAAAAAAGTCTATAGAGATTTCTGTAGGATTTTTAGCCTTGAAGAAGGACACCCATTTCTTCCAGGATGACTTGAATTGCCTTCTGGTAGACTTTGTTTTGGATTCCTCTAGCAAGTCTAAACATTTCTTTGAGATCCCAAACCTCTTCTTCACGGCTATGGAGAGAAAATCATGAGATGAAAGTCTTAGGTTTTCCTTGATAAAGCGAAGACCGTCGACTTCTGAACCTGCTGGGAGAGAACTGAGTCCGGCAGAGGGATCAGCTTGGGTCGTAACTCCAAGATTAGAGGGAGCCAGTTGCTCCGGGGCCACTTGGGTGCCACTAGGGCTGCTGTTCCTTTGAAGGTTCTCAGCTTGGTGAGGACTTTCAGCAGAAGGTTGGGTGGAGGGAACAGGTAAATCTTGGACCATCTGTTCCAGTCCAGGGACATGGCGTCCACCGCTTCCGCACTGGGGTCCTCGTATGGCGCCATGTAAAGAGGAAGTTGCTTGTTGTCGCTCATCGCAAAGAGGAATGATTCTGCGTCTAGGAACCATTCTGACTCTGTTTGTGTTGTCCTCGATAGAGCGTCCGCCGTCACATTGCGGAATCCTTGTAGGTGAACTGCTGAAAGGTGCCTTCTCTTCTTGTCCGCTAGGCGGAAGATGGTCAGTAACACTTAGTTGAGTTGGGGCGATCTTGAGCCCTGACGGTTGAGACATTTGACCACAACGGTGCTGTCCAGAGTTAGACGGATGTGGATCGAGGGACATGGAGACAGTCTCTTCAGAGTAAGAAGAACCGCCATGGCCTCCAAGATGTTGATGTGAAACCTCTTGAATAGGGGAGACCATGTTCGATCTTGTCGCTGATGGGAGTGACTCCCCCCCCTCCCATCCTTCTAGCGAGGCATCCGTGTGGATAATGACAGACGGAGGTGGTGGCTGAAAAGGAACTGATCTTCTCAGGTTCTTTGCCTCCGACCATGGCTTTAGGAGTGAGCGAAGCCTGGTTGGCAGAGGTCTCTTGAGATCTCTTCGAGAGATGGATGCGTATCTTCTCCAGACTCCCGATGCATCTTTTAGCTGTGCTCGTAGCACTGGGTCTGTCACTGAGGCGAACTGGAGGGAGCCGAGAACCTGTTCCTGTTGTCGTCTTGAAATCTGTTTTGATTTTAGGAGTCTCTTGCCAGATCCCGCTATTTCCTCCTTTTCTTCAGAGGGATGGAAAGACGGTGTGACTGAAGGTTCCAACGGATTCCCAGCCATTGGAACTTCTGAGCTAGAGACAGTCGAGACTCTTTGGTGTTGATTTTGAAACCCAGATGTTCCAGGAACTGGGTCAACTTTCTGGAAGCACGCGGACATTCTTCTGAGGATGCCTCCCAAACCAGCTAGTCGTTTAGGTAAGCTATCACCAGGTCGCCTTGTAGGCGTAGCTGTTGGACGATCGCGCCTGCGAGCTTCGTGAAGATTCTTGGGGCTATGTTGAGTCCGAAGGGCATGGCCCTGAAAACGTACTGCCTTCTTTGAAGCTTGAATCCTAGGTAGGAGGAAGCCTGGTGATTCATTGGAATGTGCCAGTAGGCGTCCGCCAAGTCTATTGAGACCATGTAAGCCTTTTGAGGTAGTAGGGCTCTTATATGTTGAAGGGTCAGCATCTTGAATTTGTTGTTCGCTATGAACTTTTTGAGAGGGGACAAGTCCAGAATGACTCGGAGTTTGTCGGAGTCCTTCTTGGGAACACAGAAGAGTCTTCCCTGGAACCTGGTGGACTGTACCCTCTTGATCACCTTCTTGTTCAAGAGTTCTAGGACGTATTCTTCCAGGACGAGGGTTGAGTGTTGGAAGAATTGGTAGATGGTTGGAGGTGGTGTTACCCAGCTTCCCCCTAGTCCCTTCTTGATGATGCTGTGAGCCCAAGGATCGAAGGGCCCACGATCCTGAAAGTGGCGGAGTCTTCCTCCCACCGAAAGCAGTTCATTGCTTCTGGTTTCCCGAGGATTTTCCACTCCGGCTGCCTGCTCCCCTCCCTCCTCTCCCTCTAGATGGACGTCGAGAGGAGTCTTTGCCGGAGCCTCTACCTTTGGGGCAAAAGGTAGTGCACTGTCTTTCAGAGGCTGGTTTGAAGACTGGTGACTGAGCCACCACCGGCTAAGGGACAAACTGAAAGGTCTGTTTTGGCTGAGCCACCAATTGGGGAGTAGCCGGTGCCGGAAACTGGCGTTTAGCCTGGCGCTGCTGGGATCGGGGCTTGTTCGACTTCTTCTTAGCTTAGGGGCCCTCATCCTGAGAAGATTTCCTCTTTCGTGACATGTCCCACTTGTTGAGAAGGTTCCGGTTCTCGGTGGCGGCTCTGTCAACGATCTCTTTCACGAGGTCGTTAGGAAAGAGATATTTACCCAAAATGTTGGAGGAAATCAGTTATCGGGGTTCGTGCTTGACGGTGGCATCCGCAAACACGAATTCTCTACAGGCTCTCCTGGCCTTGATGAAGCTGTATAAGTCCTTCATCAAGGTGGCAAGATGGGTCTTCACGAGAACCATGTAGAAGCCTGGGACCCGAATGTCCCCGGCCATTGTCTCAAGCTGCACTTGAAGAGACACAGAGGCAGCCAGCCTCTCTTTTGTGTCTTGCTCTCGACGCAGAAGGTACTCAGTGAGCTTGGGGAGGTTCTCGTTAAACTGCTGTCATGCGACGTCAACCTCCAACTTTCCTACCGAGAAAGTTAACTGGATATCTTTCCAGATTTTGCCGTCAGGAGGGAGGACGAGGGAGAGAGGCCTGCATTCCTCCAATGTAGGGTAGGGTTTTCCTTCCTCTACTGCCTTCAGCACTGCCAGCAGAGACTTTTCGGCGAAAGGAAAGACCATGGTGGCAGGAGCAAGAAAGGATGGGGGCTTCTTGCTTGGGGCCGGCACCTTGGAGTTGGTTTAGCCCCTGCTCTTGAGGCAATTGGCTAAAAGAACTTGAACCTTAGCATGGTCAAATACGATGACCTCCTTAGGCTCGGTCTCCTCCTTGGAGACTGGTCCGGACTTTAGACGGATGTAACAGTCCGGGTAGGCTTCAAAACTAGGCCAGAACTCCACCTCTTCAAGGGGGACGGCACCTAATTTAGCATTAACAATGACACGTTAGCTCGTGATGGGCATGTGTTCTGCATCCCTCCAGGGTTGGTCACTGAGCAGGGGGGAAGATCTTTGACACTGATCTTCTTCGGCGTCTGTTTCGACAGACGCAGGATCTCCCTCTTAAGGTCCGCATGTCCCTGGTGGAACCTCTCATCCAGGAGTGTCGCCAAGGCTTGGAGGCTATACTGGGTGCCCACCACTGCAGGTACTGGGGTGGCGGAGGTTCTGATATTGCAACAGAAGAAACAGAGGGGGCGCATGCAATCTCGCCCTCGGAGTCGGGAGTCTCCACATGCTCCTCCTGTTCTTGACCCTCGGCCATCAGGGTCCTTTCGGTAGTGTCCGACACATCCGACATCCTCTCCACTTCGTCGAGATGACAGTCTTGGAGAGCGCCCGAAACGTCCGGTTCGACCGTCAGTTGGACGCATGGGATCTCAGCCTTGGGAATGACAGCATCCGCAGATGCCTTAGGAAAGAGCAAGGCTCTCATCTTCTCATTTGGGAGATAGGGCCCCGTGGCGTTCTTTTGGATACCACGCACCCACTTCTGCAGTTTCTCTCGGGCGATGTCCCTGGCCTCCGCTGACGGAGGGTTGTCGAACGCCTCATTGAGCAGACCTGCGGGTCCCAATATCGAAGATTCCCTTGGGCGATGGAACAGCTGGCGTGGGTTCGGCATGCCAGGTGGCCGTAGAAATCAGGGCGGCGAATGCTGCAGAAGGCGCTCTCACACCTTAGGTACTCCTCCTGTAAAAGAAAGAGGCAAACGAGTCTGTGGAAGTCAATAACAGTAATGAGTTACATTAATCTTAGATTAGTATTAAAGTTATAAAAACTTATAATATAAGATTCCTTTTCACGTGTAAGCTTAGGATAGGTAAGCTGGAAAAGAGGCAGGAAAGACACATACTTGTACAACCCGCCCAGTCAATTGCCGTGACCCCATACCATAACTAATTCTAGGAGCTCCTCATGAGCCTAGTGAGGAAGAAGAAACATCCAAATTGGATGAGCCAAGTTTAGACTTCCTCCGGGAAATTAGATAAAGTGAGGGGGGAGAGAACTGAATTCATTCAGTATAGAAGAGAAAAGGGAGAATGAGTTCTCCCTATTCAGATTAGGTCTCGGCAAGGGACTGCGCATGGATGCACAAAGTATGCTGAAAGAATTTACTGCACAACTATACACAATAGTTTTCAGTCTAGGGTATGTACTATACCGTAGATGTACTGGCTATTGTCTATAGCTGTACAATAGTCACTGCCGGCACTGGGCTGGCAGGGGGAGAAGTGACTGTCCACTGCAGAGATGTGATTTGGTGGCATCGGCAGTGTGACGGAATGCCGGAAGCGCGCCTGGTGCCGGCATATCTCCATCAAGGGGAAACCCTTCCCAGCCATCAGTCTATGTGGCAGAGAGAGAGAGGGCGACACCTCTGGTTGATGGCAGATCGCCGGCAAGCCGGCGGCTTCCAGCAGCCGGCAAGCGGCCGGCAAAGGTATTCCAACACTGACGTCAATCAATGAGACAGAGAGGATACAAGGAGACACTGAATAAGAATGGAGTTAGGCCGGTAGACCAAATCTTTCCTAAATTCTATACAACATGCCTTGAAGACGCTTTTACGAATTTAGATTCAAAATGTAGGAGTTTGCATTATCGGGGAATACCTTAATCACTTAAGATTTGCAGATGACATAGTTGTGTTTAGTGAATTATGGAAAGAATTGCAAAACATGAGAGAAGATTTAAATAGAGAAAATAGAAACGTAGGACTGAAAGTGAATATGAGTAAAACTAAGATAATGTTCAATGAAAATGGTCAGATACAACAAATAACAGATATGGTCGAACCTCTAGATATTGTTAATGAATATACAGAATTGGGACATACAGTGTTCCCCTTGGACATAAGACCGAAATTAAGAGAAAGGTAAGCATGGGATGGAAAGCTTTTAGTAAACAAAATGAATAAGAGAGCCATCTTCCAACATGAGCTTTAAATCCCACTGGCTTTATAAACAACTTCTACTCCAAGAATCTTGGTGAGGCTGCACATGCCCTTCTCACCACGAGCTGTAGAGAGGAATGGTTTTCTGAGATCCCCAGGACTAAGACATTCAATCATTAAATGCCTAACAGCAATCACATTAGAATAGTTGGCCCATGAGAGTCATCAAGAACTCGTATGTTAAACGAGCGTGTCCAATTCTTTGGGACAGAGGGTAGTTTACCTCTTTCCATGCATTTTATGTATTTCCATGTACATATGTAATAGTTAGTTATTACATGTTTAAAACACATGACGTAATATGTCATTGTGGAAGAAGAAGCTAGCGTGAGATTTGCTGTAGTCAGACAAAATCATAACAGGATGCATTTTGCATCTCTCAGCAATGTAACATTTTTCTAAAGCATAAACACAAATGCATACCGTGTGAAAGATTGTGTCGCCACCGGATGCAGGTGTCTTCCTAGACTAATGTAAAGTTTACATATTGTGTTTAAATGCTGAGACAACTAAATATACGATATCTGTAATATCGATATTTTAGGTAGTTCTTATCTATACTTCACCTGAATTGGTCATCCGACCAAACCAGCTATATTCCTGTGATGGAGATGTTTAACACTGTTGTTTTTAGAGAATAAACCATTTTAAAGTTACCATGCTTGACTTTAATTCAAGACTCAACATCTCAAACAACACATACTCAATGTGTGTTAATAACAGTAGCACACTAATAAATGGTGGCAGCGCTAAAACTCTAAGAATCAGAAAAAGATATTCAAGAAATTAACAATAAGACTCTAAGAATTAGAGAAAGATCTTCAAGAAATCAACAGTAATGAATCTACAATTTTGACTAAGTATCATAGTCCATCGAAGACTATTACCGGGGTGAGTGGTTTGCTAATCTTTTATTTTCTTTTCATTAAGGGAAACTGTGTTCAACTCCGAATTCTCATCTAGAATTTTTCTCTCTTTGTGCTAATTCCGTTTTCTTTCAGAAATTCTCGGGAAATGTCTTGGGATTAGTAGCATTGTTTTGGGGAATTTTGTTATAATCTTTATCATTGGGTGCTTTTGCGTTTACGCAGTGGACGTCTGTATTCATATAGATATTTTCATAGAATTGCAAGGGGTCGAAGAGATAGGAGAAGAAATAAATTAGTCATGACGCCCCCTGTGAGCCCCGTCCCTGGACCTAGTGGCGTAGGACAGATTAATCCTCTCCCGGTTGTGACGCTTGTAAATGCCAGGTCTGCAATCCTTCCTTTTCAGGGTCGGATTAATGGGTTCTTGCCTCAAAATGTGGAGTCATGGATTTCATCCGTCAATGCCCATTTAAATGCCAAACAAATCGTAGACCCTTTTGTACAATTACAAGAAGCTAAAAGTTTTATAGATTTTTCTAAGGGGGATGCAAGTGCGTATTTAAGAGGTGTTTCATTTCAAGAAGCAGTTACCTGGGATGATTTCAAAGTTAGGTTACGCGCGGTCTATGGGGGTGAAGAAACCTTGGATGTAGTATTAACGTTAAGAAATACACTTAATCAAGCCACTATGAATCGGCTTAATGTTATTGAGAGAGCAGCTCTCATAGCTGATAGGCTTAATGAATATCAAGATATTTTAGGTAATTCCACTTGGGTTACTAGAGATAACATCTCCGTGAAAGATTTTTTACGATTAATGTATTTAACTTGCATGACACTTATGTTGCCTGAAGCTTTAGTGCGGTGTTTTGATAAAAAGTTAACGCCTGCAAGTACGGAATTGGATGCATATAAACAGATAAAAAAACACATGTCTAAGTGTCCTGATCTTGATCCCGTGTTAACTCAAGTTTTTGCAAAGAATGAAACAAAGCCACAACAAGTAAATGTAGTTAATAATAGTCAAGTTGCGGGAATGACGTGTTATAATTGCAAACGTCAAGGTCACTTGATCGCGGACTGCAGAATGAAATTCTGTTCTATACATAATAGTTCGACTCATTCGTATAGCCAGTGCTACTCACGTAAGACACAACAGAATCCTAGAAATACACAGTCAATTCCACAGTCAGTTCCATATGGAAATAAAAAGAAAAATCCTCATTTTAACAATAAGAAGAAACAGCCAAACGTCAATGTAGTTCAGAATCCGAAACAAACAAACACTTCTTCGAATAACGCTGAGCCTGGGTCGTCAAACCAGACCTCGCAAGGTCAGACTAATTCCCAGAATGTGCAGAGCAAAGCAAATACCACATAATTAACTCCAGTGGGGAAGAGAGTGATGTTGGGTCAAGGTCATTCATGTCAACATTAATAGTATTGAATAATCAATTTAATGTTTTATCAGATCATTGTGAGGCAATAGATTTTCCTATGAAACACACGGCCGAATTAAGTAAAACAGTGCACGCTCCCGTAGATTTGCAACGAATTCATACAATGATAAGCCAAAATGAGTTACGACCAACCTTATATGCTGTAAATTTAGAACACAAATCCTTTACGTTATTTTTTTACTCTGGTAGTCCACGTAATATCATGGATTTGAGGACACATCATTTGTTGTTTTCGAACTTTCCGATAGAAAAATCCGGAGTAAGACTCTCGGGTATAGGAAATAATGAATTAAATGTCATAGGCATAACTCATGTTCAATTCAAAGTCGGTAAACGCACGTTTGCCGATATATTTGTTGTTGTACAAAACATTGATATGTATCCAGCTGTAATTATAGGATACCCATCTATGGGAAATCAAAACATTATCTTAGCCCCTGCCAAGCTTGGCGTGTATATCAAAGGAAAATTCTATAAGTCTTCTGATACCTTAAAATCAGTTTTGGATAAAAAGGAGACGACAAATGTAACCGTAACGTACGTTGAAGTACCAATAACTTGTCTCACTAATAAAGAAATAATATACGCGACCCAGTAAAATTCTCATTCACCCGTAATATCATCTTGCACGCAATCTATCGAGCCAAACGTACCTTCGAATTTAATAGTGCAAGTAAAGAAAACATTACCGGGATCTGAAATATTAATCCTCTCCGACACTTTGAAAACTAACGGATTTTCTGTCACACAAGCTATCTATACAGTATGCTCACATCAACAATGTAATATTGAAGTCTGTAATCATTTAAATAACACTTTAGTAATTCACACAAATCAACATATCTTGGATGTAGAAGTTTATTAACATCGTATTCTTACCGTTGCTGAAATCAATCACTCCCAATCAGTTGCAGATGAATCCCTTTTGCAATCTATTAAAAAAAAATCAATAAAGACATTCAAGACGAAGAAATTCAGCAGAAAATTTTTGGACTTTTAACTAAATATCATGATGTTTTTTCCACTACGGATGGATCCTTAGGAAAAACAGATGTGATCGAGCATCAAATAAGGTTAAAGGACCAGCAGAAAATTATCTATGTACCCTCGTACAGACTCCCTATGAAATTCCAGAATGAAATAAATGATGAAGTAGGTAAAATGCTAGAAGAAGGAGTCTTTAGGAAATCAAACAGCCCTTATAATTTTCCATTAATAGTTGTACTGAAAAAAAAATCGAACATGGCGTATCTGCGTAGACTTCCGTCGTCTAAACGAGGAGACAATCCCTGATCGATTCCCAGTGCCATGTACTGACGATATTTTGTCTTTTTTAGGTCAGAATAAATATTTTACCAGTTTGGACTTACTTAAAGGCTTTCAGCAGATATCATTAGAGAAGATAGTATCCCATACACAGCCTTCAGCACAGCCAGGGGACATTATGAATTATTACGGATGCCTTTTGGTTTACGTTGTGCTCCCATAATATTTACAAGAATGATTAACATATTGTTTGGAGACTTATTAGGGGATATATTGCATGCCTATATGGACGATCTTGTAATCTTTTCCAACACCTTAGAAGAACATCTACGTAAGTTAGAACTAGTACTACAGAGATTAAGACAACATAACTTAAGGGTAAAGATTAGTAAGTGTGAATTTTTCAAAACAGAATTTATATAATTGGGTTTCATGGTATCAAGCCAAGGTCTTAAAGTAGTCCATGATAAGGTGTCAGCTATACGTAATTTTCCCATACCTACTAATGTCAAGGGAATACAGCAATTTCTGGGTTGTAGTGGATATTACAGGCGTTTTATACGCAACTATTCAATAATAGCCGCTCCTTGAACTGATCTTACGAAGAAGGGCGTAGATTTCATATGGTCTGAGCATCATCAACAGGCGTTTAATACCTTGAACGATGAACTGTGTAGTTCTCCTATCTTAAAATTTCCTGACTTCGGTAAGGAATTCTTCATTGCAACCGACGCCTCACACTTAGGAGTAGGAGGGGTATTGCTTCAGCAATATGATAAACAATTTTTCCCGATAGCTTTTTATTCTCGAAAACTGAGAACTTCCGAAAGTAAGTATGCAGTAATAGACAAGGAAGGGCTAGCTATTGTTAATTCACTAGTGCATTTTAAGTTCATAATATACGGTTATCCCGTTAAGGTTCTTACTGACCATAAACCACTAACCGAGTTCTTTAAAGGCTTCAACCACAGCCCTAAACGAACTCGGTGGCATTTGATCATTCAAGATTTTGGCGCAAGAATCGGGTATTTACCTGGGAAAGCAAATATCATTGCGGATGCATTATCACGCAACCCCGTGTCATCTTGTACGGAGCCTTTAGCTGAATTAATAGATATATCAACATCCATGCCTATTGTTAAAACGATATCTGAACAAGAAGATTTAGGCTGGAGCGCGGAATTATTACAGACTGAGAAAAGAAAAGATCAGAAAATAGAAACAATTATAAATGCTTTGAAAGGCAATCATAAGGAAAAGGGATATATAAAGTATAAGCAGCAGAATTATATAATCAAAGATAATATTCTGTGTAGGACCGTGACAAGGAAAACCCGCAATACACCCCATGTAACTTACGACCAGGTAGTAGTACCAATCTCAGTTATTTCCACTGTCCTGAATTGGTTGCATGCAAATCCATTACATGGACACCCGGGGTTCTCATCAATGTCACAGAAAGGCAAATCATTGTTTTATTGGCATACAATGCTTACAGATATAAAAAGACACATAGCTAATTGTCGCACATGTCAGGAAAACAAAGGGCATACAAAAACACCTGTCAGACTAGGGGCTTATCCTGTGCCCAATCAACCCTTTGAAAGAATACATTTAGATTTGTTAACAGGATTTTACGAGTCAGACAGAGGAAATAAGCACCTCTTAGTAATTATAGATGCTTTAACTCGATATACAGAACTAATAGCGCTTAAAACTAAAACTGCGATTGAATGCGCTAGGAAGTTTTACGAGTGTTACATTTGTAAACATGGAATTCCACACATGATAATCTCAGACTCGGGTGGTGAATTTAATAATCACTTTCTTACCTCATTGCGTGAATTCCTTAGCATAAAGAAAATAAATACCATGATATATCACCCAGAGTCGAATGGGCTAGTGGAAAGAGCAAATAGGAAGGTTTTAAATATATTAAGAGTAACACTAGGGGGATCAGACCCCAACTGGGATATTGCAATACCTGCAGTACTGAGTACTCTGAATCATTCATATCATATATCAATTAAAATGTCACCGCATGAAGCATTGTATGGTACCCCAGTTAGAACACCTTTCCATATATTAACGCCTACAACTAATCAATCAAATCCTTTAAAACAATGTATAAATGCAAGCAAAAGTCGATATGATAGCCTTCGAAAGAATTTAGAAGAATCACAAATCATAATGAAAAGGAATCATGATAAAATAGCATAGCCAACTAAAACATATACCGTGGGTGATAATGTATATATACAGGTAAATGTACGTAAAGGACTCAATTATAAACTAACACCTAAGTTTGAAGGCCCATTTAACATTTTGGAAACATAACGGCCAATAGGTTTAGAGTTCAAAACGTATCCCAACCCACGGATGAAAGAATAGTACCATTAGCTCACATAAGAAATTAAAAAAAAAAAAAAAAGGGGAAAGAAGTGAGGGAAAGATTTTTATTTGTATGATTAAAAGTTTTCTTCTTAATACAGGTGTAATTACATATAATTTTCTCGTTACAGGTTTCCAAGATGAATTTTTTGTTGTTATGAGTGATATTGTTCGCTCAGACATTTTTCTCGTGTGGGACGAGCTCTAAAACTAAAAGCATAGATTTTAACCCTGGAAAGGTACGGTGGGTCGTCCGCGACCCCGAGCGTCAAAAAAAAAGAGGTTTTTCTAACGTGACTCATCCCCGTGACTGAATTTGTGGGTGATCGACCTGCAGTAGGTGTCTCCCCTACACGCTCTAGTAGTGTCCAAATGTGCATTGCTGTAGCTGTACTCTTTCCCCGATTTCTGAGACGCGTCGGGGTCGAGCGCGACCGAGTTTACCCTTCTAAGGTAATTTGCATAATTATCAAAGTTATTACGTATTATGAAATTGTCATAGAATGGTGCAACTTGTATAGGTTATCAGTTGTGGAAGGTCTTTGTGGATTGTTTGGCTACCATGTGCATGATTTTTTTTTTTAGTTAAAATGTCGTTCATCACCATGAGGACCATTTTACCGCGACTGCCCCTTTTTCTTTTTTTTTCATTTTTTTGCCAAGTCATTTTTCCGTAAGATATTGCCAAATAGTGTCGTAAAACTTTTGCTTTTTTAGTATTGGAAAGTGTGTCTAGATGATCTGGCTACCCATGCGTGACTTTGTTTTTGTCAGATACGACGTAGTTATTGGTATATTGGGTATTTAACTGCGGTTGCCAATTTCTGTTTTTTTTCAATATTTGTAAAAATTTACTACGTAGTAAGGAATTGCCGTATATTATTGATTTTTTTTCCTGTTTATGTGTTAGAAAGTGTGCCTTGATGGTTGGGCTAACACGTGCATGTCTCTTTTTTTATCTGAGATGCCGTATATTTGAATGTTGGGCCTTTTACCGCGAGTGCCCCTTTTTCATTTTTTTTCATTTTTTTGCCAAGTAATTTTTCCGTAAGATATTGCCAAATAGTGTCGTAAAACTTTTGCTTTTTTAGTGTTGGAAAGTGTGTCTAGATGATCTGGCTACCCATGCGTGACTTTGTTTTTGTCAGATACGACGTAGTTATTGGTATATTGGGTATTTAACTGCGGTTGCCAATTTCTGTTTTTTTTTTTCAATATTTGTAAATATTTACTACTTAGTAAGGAATTGCCGTATATTATTGATTTTTTTTTCATGTTTATGTGTTAGAAAGTGAGCCTTGATGGTTGGGCTAACACGTGCATGTCTTCTTTTTTATCTGAGATGCCGTATATTAGAATGTTGGGCATTTTTCCGCGAGTGCCCCTTTTTATTTGTTTTGCATTTTTTTGCTTAGTCATGTTACCGTAAGGAATTGGCAAGTAGTGTCGCAAAACTTATATTTTTAAAGTGTTGGAAAGTGTTTCTAGATGATCTAGCTACCCATGCCTATCTTTTTTTTTAGCCAGATATGGCGTATATATAGGTATGTGTTCGATTTTCCTGTGATTGCCATTTTTTCGTTTTTTCCCATTTCTTTCAAAATTACTACGTACTAAGGAACTATCACAGAGTAATGATTCATTTAGATGTTTATTTGTCGGAAAATGTGCCTTGATAGTTTGCCTAGCACGTGGCTGAAATTTTTTTTTTCTGAAATGCCGTATATTAGAATGGCCATTTTTCCGCGAGTGCCCCATTTTATTTGTTTTGCATTTTTTTGCTTAGTCATGTTACCGTAAGGAATTGGCAAGTAGTGTCGCAAAACTTATAATTTTATAGTGTTGGAAAGTGTTTCTAGATTATCTGGCTACCCATGCCTATGTTTTTTTTTAGCCAGATATGGCGTATATATAGGTATGTGTTCAATTTTCCTGTGATTGCCATTTTTTTCGTTTTTTCCCATTTCTTTCAAAATTACTACGTACTAAGGAACTATCACAGAGTAATGATTCATTTAGATGTTTATTTGTCGGAAAACGTGCCTTGATGGTTTGCCTAGTACGTGGCTGAATTTTTTTTTTTTCTGAAATGCCGTATATTAGAATGTTAGCCATTTTTCCGCGAGTGCCCCTTTTTATTTGTTTTGCATTTTTTTGCTTAGTCATGTTACCGTAAGGAATTGGCAAGTAGTGTCGCAAAACTTATATTTTTATAGTGTTGGAAAGTGTTTCTAGATGATCTGGCTACCCATGCCTATCTTTTTTTTAGCCAGATATGGCGTATATATAGGTATGTGTTCGATTTTCCAGTGATTGCCATTTTTTCGTTTTTTCCCATTTCTTTCAAAATTACTACGTACTAAGGAACTATCACAGAGTAATGATTCATTTAGATGTTCATTTGTCGGAAAATGTGCCTTGATGGTTTGCCTAGTACGTGGCTGAATTTTTTTTTTTTCTGAAATGCCGTATATTAGAATGTTGGCCATTTTTCCGCGAGTGCCCCTTTTTATTTGCTTTGCATTTTTTTTGCTTAGTCATGTTACCGTAAGGAATTGGCAAGTAGTGTCGCAAAACTTGTATTTTTATAGTGTTGGAAAGTATTTCTAGATGATCTGGCTACCCATGCCTATCTTTATTTTTAGCCAAATATGGCGTATATATAGGTATGTGTTCGATTTTCCTGCGATTGCCACTTTTTCGTTTTTTCCCATTTCTTTCAAAATTACTACCTACTAAGGAACTATCACAGAGTAATGATTCCTCTAGATGTTTATTTGTCGGAAAATTTTGTTTACTTCTTTTTTGATTGAATATCATCAAATTTTTTTAGCTAAAATATTATATTGTTTTACATTTTTTTTCGATTATATTTCCCTTCAAAAAAAATTTTTTGGGTAGAATTTTAATTTTATAGTCGTAAAATAATCGACAATTATCCAGCAACCCACCATACAATTTTTATGCATATCCAAGAATAATTAAATTAGTAAATAACACCTTGAAATTGACATACCCTTCCTACATTTCAAGTGGCAGATTAGGGAGTCTGAGTCAGTGTGGTTGGCGGCCATTTTGTGGACATATCCGAAGCGTAAGTTGCCCTATCTATATATATTCTTGTTCCCTATAGAATTTGTGATATTTTGGTATATTTTTACCTGCATAAATATCATATTATATATTAAATATATGTATTTTTTTACGAAATTTCTAAGTACTCAAAAAATTACCTTTAGATATGGCCCCTGATATAAATGTAATTTACAAAATAATGAAGATTTTTTTTACATATTTCTATTTTAGGATAACATATGTTTATTCCCTAAAAAAATTAGCCACTTCCTATTCCATTTGGGTACCCAAAAAAATTCAAGAAATTTGGACAAATTTTATTGCCCAAAAAAAGTTACCCTTTTTTTCTCATTTCAGATCTTCACCTCCATGGGTCTGACTTCATCCAAAATACATCAAGATGTGTCCTAAACATTCAAGAATCAATTCCTAAAAGGATTTTTGTATATATGTATAAACTTTTTTTTATGAATTTTTATATAAGGTCCTTTTTTCTACTTATTTTTTTAAAATATTCATAATAAATAGTTTTTCTGCAGATGAGTAGTATTTATCTTTACAGTTGTTTTAAGCATTCATTGAAGTTCTTTTTGGCAAAAGAAAAAAGGAGGTTACTGCAAAAACTGATTTTTCAAGAATTTTTTTTGGCGTCGGGGTCGAGCGCGTCCGAGTATACCCTTAAAGGGGTGTCCGAGGAGGTACCTATCCAGGGTTAAATATGGCACTATAGTTGAAAGACAAGAAGACGTTTTTATTACATCAAGCAAAGTAGTTGTAGAAGTGCATATGTAAGCAATTTTTCTTCCAGAAAATGATGTCACTAGCTTAAAAAGTGCCATTTCAAGGTTTGCTGTCTCATTAGATGAGTTGCATAGAAGACATTTTCATTTGACTACTGAGAGTTCGCTTGGATCCACACTAAAAGTTGCAGAGATGCTATCTGATAACTTGCAAAATAAGACCTACGAGACAGAATCTTTGGCTCGTGACCTTTTGATGTGGACTGTAGGGCACGAACATAAAGAAAGACGAAACCCGTTTATTTTTGCTGCATTAAACATCTTGGGGTCTATTGCCAGTTTAGGTTTAGGAATTTCCAATCGTCTTAAGATTAGTAATCAAAATAAGAAAATTGAGTTCTTGACTCATGAAGATGAATTGATTATGTCAGAACTAAGGAATCAGTTAGCTTCAATCAATCAAATTATGGATTTAGTAAATGAACATTCCAATAATATCAGTCAAATTATGGAAGTACAGGATTTGTTGGCAACATTAACGTATTATGATTCAAAAATAGATCACATACCTAACAGAATTGCACATTTCATTGAGAAATCCAAAGATTATGTAGAAGCTATCACGTTAGCAACTAAAGGTGTACTGTCTCCCCATTTGTTGCCTATAAAATACTTAAAGTTAGTTCTGGAGAACGGACGGGAGAAACCAGGCTATGTTCCTTTGTTAGACGAACGTAGGTTAGAATTCTATTACAGCCTAATTACAGTAAGCGTTGAAAATAACAAGATTATGATTACAATTCCCTTTGATTCTTCTGATGCCTGGCAATCTTACAGGATATCACCATTTCCGACTTTCATGACGAATCACTCAAATCCAGTAATATCCAGTTTGACAGGACACGTATTGATTTCCCCAGACAAGGAAACATATACGGTCATTAAAGACTTAAATCAATTAACTCACTGTTCAGACGCAGTGGATAGAAAACTATGTACAGCTGACTCATTTGAATTCCATAAAAACTTAATGGATTCATGCGAGTTAGGTATAGTGCTAGACGGTGCTCTCTCCCATACAAGTGAAAATTGTCTGGATAAGCTTTATCCCTTTGACAATAATGAGTTCAATTGCAGACTGAACAACAG
>NC_090725.1:317802325-317809825 GCF_036898095.1 Palaemon carinicauda | reverse complement strand
CGCTATGCACAAAAGGCCCCAAGATATGATGCCTTTCAACCCAAATATGCACATTTAGAGCCCAACTATAAAAAAAGCATCTATAATGCCAGGGGTTGGTGCAGATATGGGGATAATTGCAGGTATGCATACAAGAATAAATAGGAAGGCGAAAGAGCATATATAATAGAAACATTGGATTTTTTAATGGCAGAATTCCTGGATATGAAGAAAAGAACATCATATCAGAACAGGAAGGAAGCATGGGAGAATCCATATTATTACCAATATTAAATAATGGGGATGCAACAAACCAAAATAGTGATGAATGCACAGGGTTTAGTCACGAGTACCACTAAAAGGAAAATAGAGTTCTTAGAAGAACTAACCCAAATTGAAAAAATAGATATATTAAATATAAGTGAAACATGGTATTCCCAAGAGACTGACAGTGAAGACCAGATAAAGGGTTTTCCAAACATATAGATCAGACAGAACAAATAGGAATCAAGGGGGAGACACAATATATGGAAGAGACATAAATCAAGGAAAAGTGTGTGAAAGATACAGCAACACAGATGCAAATTGATTGCGGTAGAATTTGAATTTGAAAAACTAGTGAATATTGTAGTCTACAGACCCCCCAAAACTAAGGAGTTTGATATAATAATAGAAAAAAAGACGGTATATGTAGAAACCATAAAGACTGGAACATACTTCAATCCGGAGATTTTAACTTTCCTTTCGTGGATTAGAAAGAACGGATAGAATATGCAACAAAAAAATCACATTCCAACAAGAAAGGAAAATGTCCTAGATCTAGTATTTGTGAATGAGGTGAATTATGTTAAAGAAATAATAGTGTATAACACGGAAATTTCTGACCACTATGTCACAGAATTAATAGTCCATTCGAAAGCAAGTGATCGCAGAGATAATCAAAGTACAAAACGTTGGGTAGGATATGGAAAATATAATCTTTATAGTAAGAACATAAAATGGTCAGAAATAGATGAAGAACTGAACAAAGAATGGAAAAATTTATTCGTAAGGGATAATATACAGGTAAATACGGACATACTGTACAAAATACTGGAGAAAATTGTTGAAAAATATGTACCAAAAAAAAAAACAATAAACAACAGACATGCATACCAAGAGACAGAAGGATCTTATTTCAGAAAATTAGAAAGTGGAAGAAAAATCTTGCAAAAGAAAAAAAATGTGTGGAAAATGATGGAAATAAAAAGTAATATAGAAAATGCAGATCAAAATATTATAATCAAAAGAAAATTAAAAAAGGGACTTAGAAGAAAGGACACTTCAAAATATCAAAATAAACCCCTAAGTACTTTACTTTTATGCAAAAAAGATGAATAAAGGGAGATTAGAAATAGGCCTCTAAGAATTGAAGGGCGGTTAACGAATAAAAAAAGGAAATATGCAGCATATTAGCAAAAAAATATAAGAGTGAGTTCATGCCAAGAATTGTGAATAAAAATAATAAAACAGTAATGAGATAGGAAAATGTTGAATATCTAACGGATATAGATATTAATGAAGTAGATATTGTCAAGGTTATAAGCGAAATTAAAAATGGATCGGTAGCCGGACCAGATGGTGTTCCAGCGATTTTGTTAAAAAAAAACTGCACACACTATTGCGAAGCCGCTTGCAATACTGCTAAGACAAAGTGTAGATATGAGCGAGATATATGTTAAACATAAATTAGCTTATATAACCCCTATTTTCAAAAGTGGATCAAGACTAAAGGCAAGCAATTATAGACCTGTTAGTCTAACATCACATAGTATGAAAGTGTATGAGAGGGTAATAAAAAAGAAAATAATGAATCATTTGGTTAAAAATAATTTGTTTAATATAGGTC
This sequence comes from Palaemon carinicauda, assembly GCF_036898095.1. Taxonomy (NCBI): domain Eukaryota; kingdom Metazoa; phylum Arthropoda; class Malacostraca; order Decapoda; family Palaemonidae; genus Palaemon; species Palaemon carinicauda. Next base: position 317,807,958 of record NC_090725.1, on the reverse strand, counting down.
AACACGGTTTTGTGCCCGGAAACAGTACAAAAACCCAACTGATAGCACACTATGAAAACATATATAAAAATATGATAAATGAAAAAGACACAGATGTGATCTATCTAGATTTTGCAAAAGCCTTTGACAAGGTAGACCATAATATATTAGAGAAAAAATGAGGAAGCATAATATTGTGGGAAAGATAGGAAAAAGGGTAAAAGAATTCCTGCAAAACAGAAAACAGATAGTGGTTGCAAATGACGAGAAATCAAGTGAAGATCAGGTAATATCTGGCATGCCACAAGGTACGGTATTAGTATTAGCTGCACTGCTGTTTGTTATTATGATCTCAGACATAGACAGTGATGTTAAAAACTCTGTAGTGAGAAGTTTCGCCGATGACACAAGAATAAGTAGAGAAATTACTTGTGATGAAGATAGGAACTCACTACAAAGAGATCTAAACAAAATATATGAATGGGCAGAGATAAATAGGATGGTATTTAACTCCGATAAACTCGAATCAATAAATTATGGAAACAGAAGGAATGGTATATGCATACAAGGGACCTAATAACGAGACAATCACAAACAAGGAAGCAATTCAAGACCTTGGTGTAATGTTAAATAGGAATATGTTATGCAACGACCAAATAGCAACAATGTTGGCTAAATGTAAAGCAAAAATGGGAATGTTATTCAGACACTTTAAAACAAGAAAAGCTAAACACATGATTATGCTTTACAAAACTTATGTATGTAGTACACTCGAGTACTGCAATGTGATATGGTACCCACACTACCAAAAGGATATTGCACAAATAGATGGTGTACAAATATCCTATACTGCTAGAATAGAAGAAGTTAAGGACCTTGACTACTGGGAAAGACTGCAATTTTTAAAACTATACAGTCTAGAAAGAAGAAGAGAACGCTACATGATAATACAAGCATGGAAGCAAATAGAAGGAATTACTGAAAACATCATGGAGCTAAACATATCAGAAAGAGCAAGCCTAGGTAGATTAATAGTGCCAAAAACTATACCAGGTAAACTAAGGAAGGCGCACAGGACATTAATCCACTACGCACCAGCATCGATAATGCAGCGACTATTTAATGCGCTGCCAGCTCATCTAAGATACATATCAGGAGTGAGCGTGAATGTGTTTAAGGATAAGCTCGATAAATACCAAAGATGCATCCCAGACCATCCAAGACTGAAAGATTCAAAATACACCGGAAGATGCAAAAGCAACTCTCTGGTGGATATACGAGTTGCCTCACACTGAGGGACCTGGGGGAACCCAAACATGGAATAAGGCAATAAGGCAATAAGGCTCTCTCTCTCTCTCTCTCTCTCTCTCTCTCTCTCTCTCTCTCTCCCTCTCTCTCTCTCTCTGTTGTGGCATCTTGAATAATCATTAGCTCAAATTTACCGTAAACTTCCATTTCCAATCCTTCTCCATCTTCATTGCGTACATTCCTTGCTCCAATAAAGAATTCACTAGACCCTTGACGGATATTGGGAGGATTATTTACATAAAGCTCTTAAGACCTTTTCTTAGTGGGCCCAGAACCAAAAACCATGGTTCATGGCATTAAGTCAAGCGTGTTTGATCTCTTAAAAGCCTTTTAGAAGTCAGAGAAACAAACCGACTGAATAGTTTTACAGGGGGATTTTGCTTTTACTTATTATAAAGACGAAACGTAATTCATCGAGAACGACATTTTAATGTCTCCTTTGCATTATTTATGTTTTTTATTTTTGATAGTTTACTCTGGAATCTTTCAAAAAGCTGGGGAATTTGATGGGAATTTATGTAAATATGGTCTTTTTCATTTCATTTTATACTGGAAAAATAATGATATTCTTGTGTCTACACTGTTAAAAAACGTAAATTTAATCGGAAATTCTGATTAGAAATATACTGTTCTCAGCCATATTTCAGTAAAATAAAGGCTTCCGTAATTTATACCCTATTTTGTTATTATCGTTCATGGGGTGGTGACCGTAATATCACTTTTTTTACGTCAATATATCCGTTTTTAAAACGGTAAATGCTTGACAGCATTTATTCCATGTTTTTTTACCGTTTTCTTTACCGGAAATTTTGAACAGTGTATGTTAGTGAAATGAGTTCATCATGTATGATTTTGTTCAATTATATTGTTAAAGCATTTAAGCCATTCATGATGAACGACAGAATGACAATTTTCTTCTTTTGTTTATTCAAAAGTAGGAGGACTAAAGACTTCTGTTGCAGCTTCCTTATTTGCCTGCTCTGTTGCAGCAGACATTTAAGTCAAACTTACAGTGCCTTTAGATTTAGCAGATTTGTTCTTTTGATTGTTTATTATTCCTCTTATAGTTGCCAATATCCTTATTTCCTTTCCTCACTGGGCTAGTTTTCCTGTTGAAGCCATTGTGATTATGGCATCTTCCTTTTCCAACTAGGATTATAGCTTAGCCTGTGATAATAATAATAATAATAATAATAATAATAATAATAATAATAATAATAATAATAATAATAATAATAATAATAATAATAATAATAAGACTAAAGATTTGAAATATTCAGCTTATCAAATATCATATATTAGATGGATGTGCCTTTATGATTAAATTACTGTTAATAGTGTCACTCTGGTGGCACAATTTACTCTCATTTTTGTTACTAAAACATAAGCGTGAATGTTTTTTTTTTTCTTTTTTTTGAAATTTTTTTTCAAAAATATATGTTTTTGCATAATAGGTTCTCCATTCAAAAAGTAGCATTAGGCTTTTTTATTTTCTACATATTTGGAGGTGAGCCTAGTCACCGTGTTTCATTTACATTCGTATCATATAAAACCTGTTGAATATACCATTATATCACATATCTTCTTCAATATCAAGCTATGGTTTCTAGAATCGTTATTTCTAAAAGTTTTCTCCATTTATGAATACTATTTAGTAAATGTACGACCAAAATAGTAAAGTAATGAGAAGCTCATTATAAGGGAGATTTGGTATTTCTGCACGTATAGTCCATTGACTCTCGATCAAATTCTCTGTGAAAGAGAAACCAGCCTTCTCTCAAAGGAGGTCTTTAGTTCAAAACAAATTAAGAGATAAAGGGAGCAACCATTTCTAAACATAGTAAACAAATTCTCCTGCAGTTTGAATTTCCCAGAAGTTTAGATCAATAAGAGAGAGAGAGAGAGAGAGAGAGAGAGAGAGAGAGAGAGAGAGAGAGAGAGAGAGAGAGAGAGAGAGAGATCTTCCACTTTTCCATTCTTTCATGCGCATTTGAATTTCCCAAAAATTCAGATCAATAACAGATGCACAAATATCCTTTTGAGAGAGAGAGAGAGAGAGAGAGAGAGAGAGAGAGAGAGAGAGAGAGAGAGAGATGTATTGCATCTCCTATTCATTCATGGTATTCCTACCAAACGACATCTATTACCATTACCGTTCCCACAACGCTGATTCTTGTAGAGCGGCTCGAAGAGCTTTCAGACAGTACATTGAGCCTCAGTGTGCCTCGTGCTAAAACAACGTCAACATGTCTCTCGACCAGGACGATTTGATAGCCATTGCTTTAGCAGTGGCACTAAGAAAAAAAAAAAGATCAAAGTGGACGAAGGATTTGCTACTAAAAAGAGAGAAATTTTCACACACACCAACTTGTTTATTGCTTTAAAATTAAGGCTTTAAAATTAGTTCTTTCAATATTTCATGCAGATGCCGCTATTCCTTTGTTCCTGGCTACTTTATTGGAATAGTCTTTTGATTTAACTTTCCATAAAGCTGGATGAGCCCGATATGTATGTATGAAATCAAAGTACGACTTCCTTCTCATACTTGCTTTCATTAATGGCAGCCATTATTCATTTCTTTGATTATGTTTCCTCTAGCAGGTTTAAATAACAACTGAGGTTCGATGCTCGACACTTGTTCACACGTTCACACCGCTCGTCAAACAATGTAGCTTAGCCCACAAAAGTCAAGATGAGCCTGACTTTCATCGAGCCGCTCGACGAGCGCGCTCGACAACCAAATAGCCCGTTTACATGCTCGAACATCATTGCAAACACAGGGTTGTCGAGCCAGGCTCGACGAGCTGCTCTCCCGTGTAAACCCCGATTTAGGTATTCATCCCCAGTGCATTTGGGATTCAGGGATCATTTCTCTTAGTCTCTCCTTATATTTATTACTTCTCTAATTCCCAATTGAAAAAAGAGTTGTGGAAAAACAAAAGTCAAAACTTTGAAAAAGTTAAGAAATTACAGAAACAAAAATTGCTGATATTGATGGCAGTTGGGTGGAGATCTTGATCTAAATAAGGGCAATGATTTATAAGTGTGGAATGTTTGAAGGATTGAAGAAATCAAATTGGTTGTTGAATAAATATTTTGGTGAATAGGACGGTGGAAATCGAAAGCTAATTTTTTTAGAAAAAACATCTTTTTTCCTATTATGAAAATTTTTTTTTGACTATCAACAGTACTCCAATTCTCTTTAGCACTACCACATAAATTTCACTCGAGTATATTACTGTATTATTGTTGATTTAGAGAGTAACGCTTGAAAATGAAACCACGAATCGTAATTGTAATAGCATGTGTAAAATAAACTCCAAGCAATTCATGTTAGTTTCCTATATAGATAGTGAATCAATATTACCGACATCTTTGTGATAGTCTGTTATAGTTTAATTTTTCTTTAAGGGATGTCTGTGCTTATTCTATTGAGCAGGCACATCTTTGTAAACGGAGGGCCAAGTATGAAAGGAAAATGAGGGACACCTAAGGTAAACTTTGGCGAATATAATAAAAAATGTATTTATGTAGAGACATATGTATGAAAGATTTTGGTGATAGAAATAGAAATAAAATAATACAGAACTAATTATTTGAAAAGGAAATAAGTTATAACTAAAAATCAAGACTTTTTATAAAGATATTTCTATTTTGTTATTTACCAACCATAAAATAATGCTTGATAGAATGCTAATGAAAACCACTCTTTCCGATGTTTTCTCCCGCTTTTCATATTCTATCACGCAATGCTTTCTCTTCAAGTAAAACTAAACTAGCTTCCTTCTGATCACAAGGCAGCTGAAAACCAACCAAGTTTATCTAGGTCAGAGTGGGTAAAAAGAAAAGTTCTAATATTAATGGGCTCATCTCCTCAGCTGATGTGAAAGCTGTCTCGTAAATTGAGACAAATTTTAGCATTCGGGAAATAAGGCTGAAGCAGAGTTTGTGTCATAAGAGGTAGAGTTGATGAAGGGCTAATGAGTTCTGCTTGCCATGATCATTTCTTTCGGGAGATTTATGCTAAACTCGAGTCTTGGAAAGGGAAGAGAGAAAAGAATAATATAGATTCTTAACATTATTTAAGTACATTAACTCTACATAAGAAGAAAATTTCTTCTTTGATCAATGGTTGGGCAGATCATAAAGAAATGCCAGATACACTCAAAATATACGGCCCTTGAACAAACACGAGAAAAGGCAAGAATATTTAATCCTTAGTCGACTAACTGTAAGCCAGAAGGCTTGAACTGTTACTATAGGTTTTCCACCATATAATCAAGCCAAGAGAATAAATGTTCATAGTAATATACATATGCTTTCTCTCTCTCTCTCTCTCTCTCTCT
>NC_090725.1:317661420-317801825 GCF_036898095.1 Palaemon carinicauda | reverse complement strand
GAAAGGGTCCATGGTTTAGGTTAACAATCAGTGATCCCAATGGATTACTGGTGTAGAGGGGTATAAACCATTGATCATTATGATTGTTGGTTGGGATAGGAAAGGGTCCATGGTTTAGGTTAGCAATCAGTGATCCCAATGGATTACTGGTGTAGAGGGGTATAAACCATTGGTCATTATGATTGTTGGTTGGGATAGGAAAGGGTCCATGGTTTAGGTTAACAATCAGTGATCCCAATGGATTACTGGTGTAGAGGGGTATAAACCATTGGTCATTATGATTGTTGGTTGGGATAGGAAAGGGTCCATGGTTTAGGTTAACAATCAGTGATCCCAATGGATTACTGGTGTAGAGGGGTATAAACCATTGGTCATTATGATTGTTGGTTGGGATAGGAAAGGGTCCATGGTTTAGGTTAACAATCAGTGATCCCAATGGATTACTGGTGTAGAGGGGTATAAACCATTGGTCATTATGATTGTTGGTTGGGATAGGAAAGGGTCCATGGTTTAGGTTAACAATCAGTGATCCCAATGGATTACTGGTGTAGAGGGGTATAAACCATTGGTCATTATGATTGTTGGTTGGGATAGGAAAGGGTCCATGGTTTAGGTTAACAATCAGTGATCCCAATGGATTACTGGTGTAGAGGGGTATAAACCATTGGTCATTATGATTGTTGGTTGGGATAGGAAAGGGTCCATGGTTTAGGTTAACAATCAGTGATCCCAATGGATTACTGGTGTAGAGGGGTATAAACCATTGGTCATTATGATTGTTGGTTGGGATAGGAAAGGGTCCATGGTTTAGGTTAACAATCAGTGATCCCAATGGATTACTGGTGTAGAGGGGTATAAACCATTGGTCATTATGATTGTTGGTTGGGATAGGAAAGGGTCCATGGTTTAGGTTAACAATCAGTGATCCCAATGGATTACTGGTGTAGAGGGGTATAAACCATTGGTCATTATGATTGTTGGTTGGGATAGGAAAGGGTCCATGGTTTAGGTTAGCAATCAGTGATCCCAATGGATTACTGGTGTAGAGGGGTATAAACCATTGGTCATTATGATTGTTGGTTGGGATAGGAAAGGGTCCATGGTTTAGGTTAGCAATCAGTGATCCCAATGGATTACTGGTGTAGAGGGGTATAAACCATTGGTCATTATGATTGTTGGTTGGGATAGGAAAGGGTCCTTGGTTTAGGTTAGCAATCAGTGATCCCAATGGATTACTGGTGTAGAGGGGTATAAACCATTGGTCATTATGATTGTTGGTTGGGATAGGAAAGGGTCCTTGGTTTAGGTTAGCAATCAGTGATCCCAATGGATTACTGGTGTAGAGGGGTATAAACCATTGGTCATTATGATTGTTGGTTGGGATAGGAAAGGGTCCTTGGTTTAGGTTAGCAATCAGTGATTCCAATGGATTACTGGTGTAGAGGGGTATAAACCATTGGTCATTATGATTGTTGGTTGGGATAGGAAAGGGTCCTTGGTTTAGGTTAGCAATCAGTGATCCCAATGGATTACTGGTGTAGAGGGGTATAAACCATTGGTCATTATGATTGTTGGTTGGGATAGGAAAGGGTCCTTGGTTTAGGTTAGCAATCAGTGATCCCAATGGATTACTGGTGTAGAGGGGTATAAACCATTGGTCATTATGATTGTTGGTTGGGATAGGAAAGGGTCCTTGGTTTAGGTTAGCAATCAGTGATCCCAATGGATTACTGGTGTAGAGGGGTATAAACCATTGGTCATTATGATTGTTGGTTGGGATAGGAAAGGGTCCATGGTTTAGGTTAACAATCAGTGATCCCAATGGATTACTGGTGTAGAGGGGTATAAACCATTGGTCATTATGATTGTTGGTTGGGATAGGAAAGGGTCCTTGGTTTAGGTTAGCAATCAGTGATCTCAATGGATTACTGGTGTAGAGGGGTATAAACCATTGGTCATTATGATTGTTGGTTGGGATAGGAAAGGGTCCTTGGTTTAGGTTAGCAATCAGTGATTCCAATGGATTACTGGTGTAGAGGGGTATAAACCATTGGTCATTATGATTGTTGGTTGGGATAGGAAAGGGTCCTTGGTTTAGGTTAGCAATCAGTGATCCCAATGGATTACTGGTGTAGAGGGGTATAAAGCAGTGATCATTATGGTTGCTGGTTTGTCTTTGAAACCAGTGATTTCATTGAATACTGGTGTAGATGGTTATAATAACTAATCAAAGAAATGGTTGATGGGGATAGGAAATGGTCTATGGTTGTGTTAGCAACCAATGATCCAAAAAGATTACTGGTGTCGTATAAACCAGTAACCACTAGGGCTGTTTTGCTCTGCTGGAAAATGTCTGGTTTTGGTTAGCAACCAGTGATATCGCTGGTGTAGATGTGTATAAACCAGTGATTATTAAGGGTTCTGGTTGGGATAGGAAAGGGTCTTTAGGTATGGTTAGCAAGCAGGATTATTGGTGTGGGATGGTATAAGGCTAACGCTACCAGATACCGAGACTGAGGTGACAGGATACCGATGCTGAAGTGTATGGATACCGACGCAGTAGTGACTGGTAACGGTTACCAAAGCCAACGGAGACCAGCGCTGAGGCCAACGGAGACCGGCACCGAGGCCAACGTTAATGGGAGCAGAGGCCATTGGATACGGGAACAGGGGAAATGTAGACTAGTATAGTAAAGGGTTAGCTACGAATAAAGGTAGTGGTGTGGGAGGGTTTTTAAGAACCATTGATACTAATTGATTACATGTGTTGATAGATCTTGACTGACAAGTAGGGTGGTTGTCATTGGGTAGAAAAGAGATTTGTATATTTTCAGAAATCATTGATCAGCATAATGCTTCTCAATTAAGCATCATGACCCATAAAAGAGCCTCTTCAACTGCGACGGTTGTGCTGAACAAAGAAACGCCTTGACTTGAGATGATGAAAGTCCCTAATTATTTCAAGGAAGCAGGAAATTATGTGGCCTTTTAACACGTCGCCTCGAACAAGTGTACTGTGAATCATATAGGAAAGAAGGTGATAAAGAATTACTTTTGTGGTTACTATTGTGTATGAATTACATAGAAAAATTGTGAAGACTTTGATTAACTGGGGTTATTATTGTGTGAACTACAGAATATGGTGAAGATAGTCGCTTCCATGGTTACTAGTGTTTGTGAATTACAAAGAAAAGAATGTGGTGAAGATTGTTGCTTCCTTGGTTACTCTTTTGTGTGAATAACTTAAAAAAAGTGGTAAAGATTGTTGCTTTTGTGGATATTTTATGATGCTCTATGCAGTGTGAAAGCGAGGGAATAGTGCACAATCAAGATTGATAATCCTATTTTTATGTTGGTCAGTGACTAGTACCTCAAGGGAATCTCTATCGACTGGAATTCCATTAATTAATAAGCCAGGTCTTCGTTCCACCATTTCTTGGTAGATATCCTTATCTGTTCTCCAGCCAAGATGCTGCATCCGCGTAGATGCTTCCTGCAGCCAGAAAGGCATATGTAACAAGTTTGAACAGTTGTTTTGTGCTGAAAAAGTTGAAACTAGTCAGCAGATAGTTTTCAAGACAATCCTCAAAAAACTGATCTTTGAGGAAGGGTACAGACAGTGACATATCTAGAGTATGGATGAAACGGGTAAGTTAATGGAAATTTCTTTCTGAATTTTTGTACATACTGTACCTACTGTAAAGATAATGTAATTGATTCAAGTCTTATATTTATAGCTTGATATTAAGGTAATATAGATTTTATTTTTATTTTTTTTTCAGGTACCAACAGTACATACATTAATTTTATTTTCTTATGCTTCATGTAAATGTTAATTACCCAATTCCAACAAATAGACGTTTGCAACTTTGAGTGTGTTATGTTGGAAAGGTTTTTGTGATTGGATAGGAACTATTGAGTTCATAAACATTATGGTGAGGAAGGGTTTGAACCAGTGATCAGATCACTAATGTTGTTTGTGTGGTGTAGGAAAGGATCATTGTGTTGGGTTAGCAATCAGTGATCCAAATGGATTATTTGTGTAGATGGGTATAGGCCAGTGATCATTAAGATTGTTGGTTGGAATAGGAAAGGGTATTTGGTTTAGGTTAACAATCAATGATCCCAATGAAATATTGGTGTAGATGGGTATAAACCAGGTTTCATTAGGTTTGCTGGATGGGATATGAAAGGGTTTTTGATTTAGATTAACAATCGTTGATCCCAATGTATTACTGGTGGAGCTGGGTTTAAACCATTGGTCATTTGTGGCGATAGTAAAGGGTATATGGTTTGGGTTAGAAACCACTGATCCCAAAGGATTACTGGTGTAGATTGGAATAAACCAGTGATCTTTATGGTTGTTGGTTGGGATAGGAAAAGGTCTTTGGTTTAAATTAACAATCCGTGATCCCAATGGATTACTGGTGAAGATGGGTATAAAGTAAATCATTAATTTGTTTGATGGGGATAGGATATGGTCTATGGTTGGGTTAGTAACCAGTGATCCCAAAAGATTAATGTGTAGGTGGGTATAAACCAGTAATCACTCTGGTGTTTTGGGGTGGGTAGGGTGGGTAGGAAAATATCTGATTTTTATTTTTAGCAACCAGTGATTTCACTCTGGTGTAGATATGTATAAATCAGTTGTTAATAAAGGTTATGGTTAAAATAGGAAAGGGTCTTTTGGGTTGGGTTAGCAAGCAAGGTTGGTGGTGTGTGATGATAGATAGTTTGAGCTACTAGATACCGAGATTGAGGTAACTGGATACAGACGCTAAAACGTATGGATACAGATGTACAAGGGACCAATAATGGTTACCAAAGCCAACGGAGACCGTCACCGAGGCCAACGTTGATGGGAGCTGAGGCTATTGGATACGGGAACAGGGAGAAATGTTGGAAATGCTACTTCCAGAACTTAAAAACTCAGTTCTTAGTACTTAACTTGGATGCCGAATCTTGAACCGACATCTTGCGCAGAAAAGCACTCAAAAAACCGAAATCACAGAGCAAAATAACGTGTGAGTAAACAGCAGAGATGCTATGAAAGCAGTGAAGATGTTGGCGTGGGTGGAGGTAGTGGTAGTAGCAATCAGTAGTGGATGTATGTAGAACGGCACCTCGTAACGAGGATATTTGAAGAGGAGATATCTAAATGGCACGAGACCTCTGATAGTGGTTTTCACGCCCCAGTTACTATATACCGACACCTAATATAGGTGAGCACGCTGGGTTAATCCCTCGCATTCCTATGCAACTTTTTCTCTGGTAATATATAGCAGTTATATACCTTAGAAATGATGCTAAAGGAGCATTTCACGGAGCGGCACAGGTTGAGCCCAGAAAACTGTGTTTTGGTTGGGTTAGAAACCAGTGATCTCAATGGATTACTGGTGAAGATGGGTGTAAACCCGTAATCACTAAGGTTGAAGGTGGTGATAGGAAAATATCTGGTTTCGGTTAGAAACTGGATACGGGAACAGGAAGAAATGTTGGAAAGATTTTGAATTGGATAGGAACTTTTGAGCTCTTAAATTTTTTTTTTTTTGTGAGGAAGGGTGCGAACCAGTGGTTAGATCACTAGGGTTGTTGGTGGGGATAGGAAAGTGTCTTCAGTTGGGTCAGCAACCAGTGATGCCATTGGATTACTGGTGCATATGGGTATAAACCAGTGACCACTAGGGTTGTTTGTTATAGGAAAAGATGTTTGGGTTGGGTCAGCATCCAGTTATCCCAAAGGATTTCTAGTGTGGGATGGTATAAGGCATATGCTACCAGATACCTACACCGAGGTGACTGGATACCAACGCTTAAATGTATAAATACCAACACAGAAGTGACCTGTATTGTTTATCAAACCCAACAATAACCCTCGCTGAAGCCAATGGAGACGCACTGAGGCCAACATAGATGAGTCGGGCAAATGGAGACTTAAATAGTAGAGGTATTCAAGAAGGGTTAGAACTAATGATCCCAAAGGATTAATGGTATCAATGGCTATAAACCAGTGATCAGTAATGGTTGGTGTTGTGGTAGGAAAGATGTTTTGAGTTCCAGAAACCACTAAAGTATTGTGATGCGTTTGAAAGGAGATTTTGGTTGTTTTGGAAGACTGATCCCATAGGGTTAATTGTATAATTGGGTTTTAAATAGTGATTAATATAGTTGGTGTTGGGTAGAACGATAGTTTGCGAGTTTCGGCACCAGTAATTTTGATGGATTACTGGTAATGAGGGGTATTAAGCAGTAATAACTAGAGTTGTTGGTGTGTGGATGGAAAAGGATTTGGGTTCAGTTTCAGGAATCGTGGATCTCAGTATTGCTCTGCCTTCATTAAACATTATGACCCCGAAGAGAGCGGCTTCAATTTCTGAAGGTTGTGCTAATGAGAAGGTTAATGACTTTGCGTGAACAAGGCTACTGTTAATTACATAGATAAAATGCGAAGGCTAAGGAAAAGCCACGATTAAGGTAAATAAGTCAATTTTTGTATTGTCAATGACCAGTTCTGAAAGGGAATCACCATTGACGGGAAGTTCATTAGAGAAAAACCCAAGTTTACTACACCATTTCATTTAAGATAATCCATAGGTGTTCACCAGCCAGGATGCTATATCTCGCAGTTGCCTATTGAACCCAGCAAAGGCAGTTTCAAGTTGAAATAGTGATTTGTGCTAAAAAATTTTGAACTTGAGAATTTGACCATGAGGAGGTGGCTAATTTTCTGAATGATCTTCAAAAACTTTGCATTGAGAAATGGTACTATCAGTGACATGACTGGAATTTGGATGAAACGGATAACATGGAAATTTATATCTGAACTCTTAAGCGCTCTAGTTACTGTAAAGATTACATAATTTGAATCATATTTAATTATGTATCAAAATTGCTTTAAAGACTTGATTTGTAATTATTTGGGTACCAAATAGACCTGATTTGTGGTATTCGGGTACCAACTACAGTATAATAGCTTGATGAATATATTGTTTTTCTATTTGTAATGCTCTTATGCTAAACCGAAGGTTGGTTCGGCCAAGTCCAACATAAACTCAATGAGAGGACAACATAGACATGTAATTTTTTTTTTCTCTGTTTTGGTAGGAACCTAAATATTTAGCTTGAATTTTGGTGAGGAAGGATATGAACCAGTGCTCAGATCAGTAAGGGTTGTTTGGGTTGCGTAGTAGAAAGGATTAATTTTAGTTGGTTAGAAACCACTAAGGAAAAAGAGATTTAGCTATAACAGGGTTTTCTAGAACACTGAAGTCGGATAACCATAGCCTTTGTACAGTGGTCTTCCACTGTCTTGGGTTAGAATTCTTTTAATTGAGGGTATACACAGACACATTGTTTCCTTATTTTCTTTCCTCACTGCTATTTTTGTTGTAACCCTTGGGCTTCTAGCATCCTGCTTTTCCAGATGGTGTTATAGCTTAGATAGTGATGTCCAACGGCTTCTAGACAGTGCTTGTTCCCTTACAATTTATTTGCAGTGCAGTGTGATCACTTAGTGTTTATGGTAAAATCTGAAAGTTGGATCCTTCTAAATAATTTGGGCATGAAATAGGTCCAGTAATTCTTTGCCATTATATGGTTCACAGATCACTCCCTCAGTCCATCGCTGATTCGTGAATATTCTAATGTCACAGACTCCTTTTTTATCGCTGCTTTCTGAGTACAATATGATTTAATATTTGTCTTGTAATAATTTTTTGGAGCCTGAAATAAGTTCATTTCAGTAATACCGTATGCTTTAGTAACTTGCAATCTTGCATATTATGCGATCCCTAAATTTTCATTCTGCAAAAAGATATTTAATTGGGTAGAAAGACTAATTTTGGTAACAACTGCAGTTTCGCTTGCGTTTCAACTCCATACAGGTGCTGTTCAGTAAAATTTGATTGATTTACTATGACATTATACCTTTTTCAGTCCATCAAAAAGTGAAGCAAGTTGCACAAAAACATTGTCGGAACTGATATCTTAATTATTTTGATGAAGCCCCCACAAAGCTAAATACAGTACTAAAATTATTGTGCATTGCCAGCAAGTATGAAACCTTTAAACTCCGATATGCCATTATATGTTAAAAGTGATATTAATTGTAACCAGATACTTTTATGTGATAGAATGAAAATGGTAGTTTGCAGTAATTTTATCTTTAGGGAAAAAAAGTCCTTTAATTTCCCTTAATTCAGTGGATATGTAAAAACTTGATAATAATCCTTTGAACCAGAAGTGGAAAAGACTTGTGTTCTAACTATTTCATAAATTGTTGCTATTATGTGAATTTTAACATGCATTATTTTTGGATATAGTTGTGTTAAAAATTTTATCAAACTACCATGTATTTTAGATACAGCTCTACTTTTCACCACACTAAATTGACAGTTTATCCAATAGCGTAACCAGGGTGAGCTGTCCATATATTATAGAGAGAGATTTTGATTTTAATCAATGTGTATAAGGATATGTCCCAAGTTAAAAAAGAAATTTCACTGGATGTCATGAGGTGTGGCAATCTTTAACAATTCATAGGAGTTTTAAAGTTTTTAACAGGTTTCAATGTTAGAAGAGTTTATGAGAACCTGAATTCTTGAATTTTTTAAAAATAGTAATATTGAAGGTAAAAAAAAAAAATTGAAAAGGTTGAAAGTTATTGATTTGAAGCCTTGCATTACTGGTGCGGTTAGGGAGAGGGCATCATACGTAATAGCATTGTGTTTGGTACAAGGTAGAATAGAGTGAACAATCAGGAAAATTTTGTACCTGGTAATGAAGTGATCCCAAAGTAAATTTCTTGATGTTTATCGAGTGGCTTTTTTATAACTTTTGTCTGAGCTATATTCCAGGAGTGGTTGCTGTCAACACTCAAAATGAACATTGCTTAAGTTTGCCGTTTAAGACTTACCAACAAAGAGAGAGAAACGGTTGATGACTGCCGCCTACACCAACAGACAAGAAGGATCAAGCTCAAGAATTCTTTCTCATTACTCTGATTCATTTTTATTTTTGACAAGTTTCCTTTGTCATTTTTACAGGGAGCAAAAATTTAAAACCGTTAATTTTTTGGAATAGGAATTTTTTCTATTGTATATTGGTAGTTTTTCATAACATGCTATTGGGTAGAAAAACTATTATCCAATCATGGTGTTCGGTTTAAGATTTGTTTTATAATGATTTACTGGTCTTAATCAATATTTCAGGGAAGTGTGCTGTCGATATGATTACCTAATATGGCTCGAGGTATGCGTTGACAATCTAACAAGATATGAACAGCTGATGTTTGCTGTTTGCATCAACAGACTACAAGAATGGAGGACTCAAGAGAACTGATTATGATTGCTTTTAATGCCTGTCTTTTTGGGAAGCTCTATTCTACTGAAATATTTTTTTGCAAGATGGAAATAATCTAAGAGGAAGTTATTTTTAGAGTACTGTCATATGATATATTTCAGATTCAAACTATTTGCTAGAAAAACTATTGAATCTGCTTTTTAGAAATTGTTAAAACAATAGGTTCTGTTATATTTCCTTTACTGTAATAACAAAGCCTTTTTTGCAGGAGTTAAATCAATTTAAATCATGTTATTTTTTAAGGTTTGTCATCTGGTAAAAGTGTATAGGTATGGTTGAAACAATAGGTACTTTGAAGGACGTATGTACCATATGCTGTTATATCATAGCCTTTTTTTTTCTTTTGCAGGAGGGAAATACTTTGAAATTATGTTATCTTTTAAGATTTTTTGTAATCTGGTAAGTGTATAGAAATGATTAAAACAATAGGTACTTTGAAGGACTTATATTTCATGTACTGTATTGACATTCCTTTTTGTAGGAGGGAAATTATTTAAAAGTAAGTTCTTTTATGAATAATCTGGTCAGTGTACAAAAATGGTTGAAACAATAGGTGTTTTGAAGGACATATTTCATGTACTGTAATAACAGCTTTTTTGCAGGATGTAAATAATTTCATAGTAAGCTATCTTTTAATATATTTTTTTTTAATCTGGTAAGTGTATAAAAATGATTGAAACAAAAGGTACTTATAAGGGCTTATATTTCATGTACTGTAATAACATAGCCTCTTTTGCAGGAAGGAAATTGTTAAAAAATAAGTTGTCTTTCAAGACTAATCTGGTTAGTGTATAGAAATGGTTGAAACAATAGGTACTTTTTGAAGGACATATTTCATGTACTGTAATAACATAGCCTTTTGCAGGATGTGAATCATTTAAAAGTAAGGTGTTATTAAAGACTTTTTGTCATCTGGTAAGAGTTTATAGAAATGGCTGAAACAATAAGTACTTTGAAGGGTTTATATTTTGTGTACTGTAATTAAAGCCTTTTATAGGAGGGAAATATTTTAGAAGGGTTATCTTTTAAGACTTCTGGTAAGAGTAGAAATTGTTGAAACAAGGTTATTTAGAAGGCCTTTATATTTCCTGGATTGTAATGACATAACCTGTTTTTGCAGGAAGGAAATCATTTAAACTTTATCTTTAAAGACTTTGTCATCTGGTAAGAGTATAAAACTAATTGTGACGTAGGAAAAATATATTTTTGGGTGAGATAGCCATGTCGTCCTAATGGAAGGCCCTATCGGTAGCTTCCTACTGTATAATATTTCTGTGAGTGATATTACCAGATAATTACTGTCATGTATCACTGGGTTCTAACCCCCCGGAATGACTATCCTAAGATATCTACTTGTTCTGTAATAACATAGCCTATTTTACAGGATG
The DNA here is from genome assembly GCF_036898095.1 of Palaemon carinicauda. NCBI lineage: Eukaryota > Metazoa > Arthropoda > Malacostraca > Decapoda > Palaemonidae > Palaemon > Palaemon carinicauda. Next base: position 317,791,077 of record NC_090725.1, on the reverse strand, counting down.
TAAATCATTTAAAAGTAAGTTATTATTGAAGACTTTGTTATCTAGTAAGAGTATAGAAATGGCTGGAGCAATAAGTACTTTGAAGGACTTATATTTCGTGTACTGGAATATCAGCCTTTTTTGTAGGAGAGAAATATTTCATAAGGAAGTTATCTTTTAAGTATTTGTCATCTGGTAAGAGTATAGAAATGGTTCAAACTAAAGGTACTGTGAAGGTCTTTTATAAAGTAGGTTATCTTTTAAGACTTTTTGTAATCTGATTAAGTGTATTGAAATGTTTGAAACAATAGGTACTTTGAAGTCCTTTTATATTTCCTGTACTGTAATAACAGCCTTTTTTGCAGGAGGGAAATCATTAAAAGTATGTCATCTTATAAGGCTTTTTGTAATCTGGTAAGTGTATAGAAATGGTTGAAACAAAAGGTATTTAGAAGGACTTCTATATTTCCTGTACGGTAATAACATAGCCTTCTTTTGCAGGAGGGAAATCATTTATAAGTATGTTATCTTTCAAGACAAGTGTATAGAAATGGTTGAAACAATAGGTACTTGGTTTATAGGAATTGTTGAAACAGTAGGTACTTTGAAGGACTTGTATTTCCTGTAATATAATAACATAACCTTTTTTGCAGGATTTGAATCCTTTATAAAGTAAGTTATTACTGAAGACTTTTTGCCATTGGTAAGTGTATAGAAATGGTTGAAACAATAGGTACTTTGAAGGGGTTTTATATTTCCTGTACTGCGATAACAGTTTTTTTTTGCAGGAGGGAAATAACTTAAAAGCATGTTATCTTAAAGATTTTGAAAGAGTTATTTTTGAGAGACCCTTTAGTCATCTGGTTAGGGTATTTATTTTGATTGAAACTTGCCAGAGAAAATTAGTAATTAACCTTTTTTTTGCTTCCTAGAAATCTTCTGAGCAAGTGGTACTTTGAATGACTACTTCTACACGAGTGAAACCATAAAAGTAGTTATTTTTTAATATCTGGTATATTCTTTCAGATTCTAACTTGATTTGCTAAAAAACTATTAATTATATTTCTTTCTAGAAATAGTTAAAACAATGGGTATTTTGAATGACTCGTATACTGTGATAACTTTTTTTTTTTTTTTTTTTTTTTTTTTTTTTTTTATACAGCATTGGAAACATTGAAAAAAGTAAGTTATTTTTTATTTTTATTTTGTCACCTGGTAAATCATGTTTCTTTTCAGATCCAAATTTTAATTGTTAGTAAAACTAGAGATGAACAATTTTCTGGTTTCTAAAAATGTTTAGTTTAATTGGTACATTGATGACTTGTTTATTGTGTTGATATAAGTTCATCTTTTATTGTGGTAAAAGAAGGGTCAGTGTGATTAACGAGTGTTCAGGTGTTGAAGGATTTTCACAGGATTTTGTCGTTGACGCAAGCAGATGTTATGTAAATGTCTGATAATTGATGCCTTCAACAACAAACAAGGACACTTCAAAGTCTTGGATTACCCTGACCTTATTTGGCCGGGGCCAAGTTTCCATCAGCATTTTTACTGGAAAGAAATAGAAGCGAGTTAATCTTTTTATAATAGGTATGGTTTTATTTTCGTATCTTGTTTTTTCTTTTATTAAAAGTTTGTATTGGCTAGGAAACCTATTTTAACTATTTAATCATTCATGGTGTTTAGTGTGGGGCTTTTGTAATGAATGATTTACTGGCCCTTATCAATATTCCTGGAATTACCTAATGAAATACCTACATCATTATGGCTTGAGGTATCCGTTTATAATTTTACAAGATAGGAACAGCTGATGTTTGCCTGTTGTATCAACAGGTCTGATTATCATTACTATTAATGCCACTGTCTTTCTAAAGTTCCATTCTGCATTTGTGTACTGTAATAAGCATTTTTTAAGAGATTTATTTTGAAATTCATATTTTATATTTTTTTTGAAATTCATTTTTATTTTTTTTTGTCTCGCATATTTTGTATTCAAACTTTACCAGAAAGACATTTCTACTTTCTAGATATGATCAAGACTGTATTTTGGATGACTTGTTTCATCTCGTGTACTGTAATAATTTTTTTGCAGGGTGTAAATTATTTAAAGGTACTTATGACTTCATTGCAGGGTGTAAATCTATTTTTTAAATCCTTTTTTTTCTTTTTTGCAGGAATGAAATCATCATAAGTAAGTTTTTAAGGGTTTTTTTTGTCATTTGGTAGTAGTGTATTCTTAGATCAGAACTAACCAGTAATTAACCAATTTTGCTTTCTAGAAGCTGTTGAAACAATGGGTACTTTGAATGACCTGTATATTGTGTTGAGGATATAAATTCCTCTTATTGTGGTTAAGTTAGAGCCAATGTGATTAATGAGGGGGTCAGTTGTTCTAAGGTTTTGATAGAGACATGATAGAAACAGCTGAACTTTTTCATCATTCATCTCTACCAACAAACAAAAAGAATGGAGCTTGGGAAGTCTCCCATTACTTTACCTGTTTCACCTCGACCAACAAACAAGAAGAATGGGCTTAGGAAGTCTCCCATTACTTTATCTGGGACCCCATTTTTTGACAAGTTTCTAAAGAGTACTGTAAAGTAATTTCTTGAAATAGGTAGGTTTTTATTTTTTTGTATGTTTCTTTTTATCAGTTGAAAACTATTAAAACTAATCGATCTTTCACGTTTAGTGTGGGGCTAGTCTCATAATTTACATCCTTTATTAACATTTCAGGAATGTTTGCTCTTCACGTATAGGCTATTGGCTTGAGGTATCCGATGTTAATCTTAAAACATTGGGACAGCAGCTGATGTTTGCCGGTTACGTCAATAGATGAGAAGAACGGAGGACTCGAGATCCGAGTTGCATTACTCAATGCCCCCATCTTTTGGGAAGTTCCAATCAGCTGAATTTTGTACTGCAAGTCATTTTCTTGGATACTTGTTGACTTAAGAATGATCAAGTTAACGACCACGAATGGTATGTCTGGTGACGTTTGTTTACTACATTCTGCCAAACGAGATATTTAAAATTCATAAATCGCCAAACGTAGCAAGTCAAAATGTGAAATTTAGCATTTGAAATAAGCAAATAACAATGTTTAGTATATTGCCAAATACAGCAGTGTTATAAAGCCTAAGTCAACATTTGAAGATTATTTAGACACTAGACTACTGTATAGGAAAATATGGTAATATAGATAAGCATTAAGGCAATTTTGTGATTGATTTTAAATGAATGATTTGTAAGTATCAAGATATTAAGAAGGAAACCAAATAACATTCAAATGGTATAATTAAACTAGATATCAAATATTATTAGGGGAAAAAATTAAAAGAAAATTTACAAATGGTATGATTAATATTATGAAAAAATTAAGCATTGAAAATTACTAAGTAACATTTGTTAGTTATTTCAACATGGAAGGATTTTTACCTACAGGACTAATTTGAAACTTATATTTCAGGCAAGGAACCATTTTTTCCTATGGGAGGGGCCACGACATTTATCGTGAATGGATGAACCGAGTATGGGCCAGTGCAAAGAATTATTATGAATTTGAAGGGAAGTCACTAAACTCCCTTAAACTCGTTCTTCGTCATCGGAGAATTCTACTCCATCATCAAGTACATTTCACATTCATGTCTGAAAGTGACATTTACTTGGCTACAAGATAAAAACAACATATATATTTGTAGCTTTATAATTTATGCTGAGATGAATTTAGTAAGGTTACACGAGAAATAACTTTGTGCATTAGCGTTGATGTTATTGTTGGGGAGCGATTGAAAGGGTTATGACAGGTTTTACTCTTGTCAAAGGTAATTTTTGAGGTTTCTTATAGAAGTGTTTTTATCATTTATCAATATTTTTATCCTTTGGGATTATGATTAGCAGGTCTCAAGTTTTTGATAATAATGGGATTGTTCACAATCTCGTTTAGTATAATTACCGGAAGAGAGACTTAACTTTCATGCTATTGTGTTTAAAGTATTACGTACGTTTCTCAACCTTGTTGATTTCATAATATACAGGTTTGAGTTGTTGACTTAACCCTGAGACCTGTTCAAAAGATTATTCATTGGTAGGATACTTTCTCTTATGTCATTCTTCTTTGAACTATGTTATATCTGTCTAATATCTGGTGTTTGCTTTTTTATTTTATTTTTTTTTTCATTTATCTGTAAAGAATGTGATAATTTTTTTCATTTATTTGTAAAGAATGTGATAATTTTTTCTTTTATTTGTAAAGAATGTGATAAGTACATTTGATCAACTTTTAATATTTGCCATTCCAAGTAATATACAGTATATAATTTTAGCTCCTTATTGCACTTTTGAGGTAGACTGCTATTTTGTAAGAAAAATTGCATGAAAAGATGTGCAGTAAGCTTTTTGGGAATTAAACCGTGTTTTTAAATACGTAACTTCCCTGGTAGTTACATATATATAGCTTAAATCTCGCGTTTCGATGCGTCACGACAGAAAATTCAAATTCGTGGCGATCGCCGCCATGACAGTAGGTGGTCATACATGAGTGCCATCACTTGTAGGTTATCAGAACCATTCCCAACATTCTTCAGAAATTCTGTCGTTGATCGAGTCAACACCTCGGGAATTCGTTTTGTGGATATATTACTTTATTCTACAATTTGGTGAAGTACCTTTTGTTTGATTATTATTAATAGCTTTCGCTGCCTTTCAACTATTGAAGATATATTGAATAGTCTTGCTGGTCCAACTTGGACAGTTTAATTGAACTTGATTTTCAAGGATAAACAAGTTTTCAACCCCAGTAATGGCTCTTCTGTTGTTAAACTTTGGGTGTTGGGCTAGAATGGCTTTTGAGCTGCTCTTCTCTCACTGTAATTAGCAGGTAGCATGTATGTATTTGTTTTTGTTCCTTGTTCATACATTGAGGGATCAAAGATTTTTTCCCCCCTACTTTATTAACGAACAACTCTTGAAGTTATAATGGAAGGAAGACATTTTCTAAATTAAACATTGTGATATCACTATTTTGTAACGTAACTTAGCCGAGCGGAATGTCATTACCTTGAAGGAATTCAGTCCCCCATCGTGATGACAGTCACAATCCTAGAGACAGTGACGTAATCTGCATAGTATGACTTGCATTATGTAAATTATTTTCTTTTCTTACAAGAAATTTTTGAAATATTAGCTTACTAAGCATAAGTATGTTTATAATGTAGGGAAATATATTATTTTTAAGTATATATTTGTCCTATTGGTATATTTCCCTTAGTCAATTTTCGATTTAGAGTATTTTCTCGAGCGTACCAGTCATTTTACGCTCGTAGTATTTCTAAGGGAGATGTCAGATATTAAACGATCGGTTTTGTTTCACAATACTTGAATTATTTAATTTTTTGCTTTTGAGAATACTAATATTATTCATATACCCTATTGTATTTTCATTCTGGCCCTTGGCTCAAGAGGATAATCTCTCGCAAAGGGCAGGTCTATTATTATCTAATGTGAAATAGTTTAAAGTGCTAGTGTTCAATGGCACATATAATGACGCAATGCAGTCAATCTACGATACGTATTACTCTTGACAATGGTTTTTTGTTTCCACAATTACTTGTATCGTTATTTTATATTTCGATTTTGAGAATACTAGTATTAATCATATTCTATTGTATTTTCTTTCTAGCCTTTGACGAAAGAATATAATCTCTCGCAACGGAAAAGTCTATTAAGATCTAATGTGAAATAATTAAAAGTGCTAGTGTTCAATGTCAGTTCAGTGGAGAGTGCGTCTTCGTGTCCGTCATAATCCCAGCCCGGGACCTCTTTCATGCTCCCCAACCCCTGGGAGAAGGAATGTCGAAAGGCCAAAGGATATGTCAGACTTTGATCAGCGAACGGACTTCCCCTCGCGATCATGTTAACAACGTACAGATCGCTCCCCCTCGCCACAGTAAGGGCGAGGTTGAAATGTATGCGTCTTTGTTTGATAACGCAAAACCGCGACGTGGTTGGCGCCAACCACTACGTTTTAGACCACTCAAGAGACGTATATCCTAATAAACTGTCCTGCGATGACTGGTGTTCACTGGAGGTGTTTCTTTCGGACAAAGACGACGTGTCAGCACCGAAACAATTACGTAAGAAGCAATGTCTGTCGGATGAAGAAGGTGCTCAGTTTACGTCAGTACAGGCTCCTTCCCTTCCCCCAGATTGGGAAATGTCACAGGGTCGTTCCCCTGGTAACCACCTGGACGCAGACGCTAATACTGTTGATAATTTTACAACAATCGATACACGATTCAGATCGCGCACAAGGCGCGCTAGAAGTATCGACAGTTGTCGATACCTCTCAGCGATCAGTACATCGTTCAGTTAGCACACCGGCGCTTATCATGTCTGATTTGGCTGAATTAATGAGGTCTATTTTGTCTGACGCTTACAATTTTCCGGCAAAAAAAAATTATACCTAAAAGAATCTTAAGGACAGCAATAGACCAAGTAAACGGTCTTCCGATAGTTTCGGGCAACGTAGTTCTCCAATACTCAGCAACGCTCCCTCGCAGCGATCAGCTCGCGTTGTGGCAAGTGTTAGGGTGGACGCATGCAGCAGTCTGGTCTCTCCCTCACGGCATTCCAGATGCAGACGCCAGTCTGGTCTCTCCCTCACGGCATTCCAGACACAGGCCAGTCTGGTCTCTCCCTCACAGCATTCTGGACGCAGACGCCAGTCTGGTCGTATGCTGGACGCTGAGTTAAAATTTGTCCATTCAACAAGATAGTCAAACAGTTGTCTCACCTTCGCATTCTGCGGGACACGTGACTACTGCTCATGCGAGATGTATGCTACACACGGACAGCTCACGTCAATCTGATCAGTCTGAAAGCTCACGGCAACCTTGACACATGCGTCAGCCTGGACATATGCTGGACGCAGGCAGTCAGGTTTTGTCCCCACGTCATGATAGACAAACAGTCTCCTTTTTTGCGCCACTGACCGGACGCGATACTGACGCTCCCTCACGGCTCGCGGCAGACTCACGGCATTCGGGATGCATGCAGCAGTCTGGAAACTCACGACAAAGTAGACGCATGCGGCAGTCTGGACATATGCTGGACGCATGCAGTCGGGTTTTGTCCCACGTCACTATAGACAAACGGTTGTCTCTTCTTTGCGATTGACTGGACGCGATACGTACGCTTCCTCACGGCTCGTGGCAGACTCACGGCATTCGGGACGCATGCATTAGTCTGATACCTCTCATGGAAACATACAGTCTCAATCTGGACCCATGATGGACTCATATAGTCGGAACTTGCCCTCGCAACAGGATGGACAAGTTTTTTATCTTCTTTGCGATTTTCTGAACACGCAACTAATGCTCCCTCGCGTCACGCTGTTGACATACAACGTGCTAAACGCATGGTGGATGCATGCAATCAAGATTTTCCCTCGCATGGGTTTACAGATGTTAATGCTTCTTTACAGCATGATGATCTTATGCTGGAAGCTCTGGAACCTCTCCCTCGAGACTTACAGTACATAAATGTGATACTTCTTCACAACTGGACGATATCCTTCACAAGATTTTTTCAGGGCAAGATGAATTTTTTGGAAGACAATAACTGACAGGATGACGCGGTTTTGTCTCCTACTCATTCGAATCAGGGAATCAATGTTCCATTAGCCGAATTAGAAGACGAATCTCAGGATTCATTACAGACAGCTGAGTTTAAAAAAAAAAAAAAAAATCCTTCAAGAATATGGTCCTGGCTAGATCTGTTAAGAGAGTTTTCTTAACTCTCAACCAATGGACGTCCAAGAGAAAGGTTCTAGGGAAGACCTCCTTTTTTCTTTTCCTCAAACTCTACTGGCTTCCAGATCTAGTTTGTGGTATTCGTCTGGGGGAAGTTTTTGGTTTGGGAGTTCCTGCCTCCTCCCAAGGAGACCTATCCAGACCTGCTTACTTCTCACTCAGGTCAATCATGAGCAAGTCGAAGTTTATGTGGTCCAGTTCTGAAATGGACCATCGGCTGAAGGAAACTTTTAGTCAACAGAAGTTTTCAGCCTTACGGACTGGACTCTCGGAACTCTCACAGAAGCCACAGACCCTTAGAACGAGGCTCAGATGCATATGATTGCCTGTCTGGATAAGCCCAAGAGGGATGGTCCTTTCTAACTTTCCTCCCCTTTTCACGGCTGGAGTTTTTAAAAAGAGGACTACGTGTTGTTCCTTTTTATCTTCAGGGTTGTCCCTTATTCGGAGATTAACAGGCTGTGCAAGATTTTTTCTCTAGGACTGCTAAATAGATCCTTCCAACTAGCTTTTTAGCAAGGATAAAAAGGAGGCTCTTCCCACTCGTCAGCTCTTTCGTGGAAGAGCCCCTTTAAGGGGAACTCGGAGGATTGTGACTGGAGGTCAAACTCGCAGATTCTCAAGACAACAAACCGAATCAAAAAGTGAGACGGGTTATGCCTCCCATGTCGTCGATACCCTTAGTTGACAACAGTCCACTCAGGAAACAAAGCAGCAGCTCTTTAAGAACAATTAAGCCTTATGCTGTCAAAATTAGTCATAGAATTGTAGAGGACACTCCCTCGGAGGGGTTTTTACAGCATACTTTTCCTAGTTCCGAAAACCTGGGGGTGGGATGAAAACCTGTTCTGAACGTCAGTCCATTGTACAAGTAGGATTTTTACCCGGGTGATGTCCAATGTGACTCCCTAACTTCACATAAAGGGAGTAAGGATTTTCTTTGTTCCTGGACGACTGACCACTCAGAGCAGAATCACAAGTAAAGTGTCTGGAAGCTCTTCAAAGGATAATGCCCTTAACGCAACAGTTAGGCCTAATGGTAACCTGGCCAAATCTTAACTATCACCCTCACAGAATTTCATTTTTCTGAGGATGATAATTGGTTCAGATCGCGCTCAAGGCACTTCGAAAATGTTGCAAGGACTTTCCCCTGGTGGTCACCCGGCTACGGTTGACGATCCCTCGCAGCAATCAGCACACGGTTTAGTTCGCGCACACGGCGTGCTTCGAGTGTCTGGTCTGTCTAAACTAGAGATGTCTATGTCGTCCCTGTTTGACGCATACGATTCTCGACTGGGATCTGTGGATAGAGTCTCAGGACGCATAGATATCAAAGAGCTAGTGGCCATTCACCAAGCCCTGATTACTCACTTCTTAGAAGGGGAGAAAAGCGTCAGGACGGATCTGCTCAGCAGAAGACTAAGTTCTTACTGCAAAATGGACCATACATCACAAGGTGTGCACCAACCTTTGGATGTTGTGGGGTCAACACTCGATAGACCTCTTCGCCTCACAAATGACATAGAGGTTGCCGGTATTTTGCTATCCAATACCAGACCAGGAAGTAGTTGCAGTGGATGCTTTTTCTTTGGAACTGGGAAGGTCAAAACATGTACACTTTCCTCCATTCAAGATCCTGGACAGTCCTGAAAAGATTCAGGGATTTGCTCAATGTCCGCATGACCATGATAGCTCCTTTTTGGCCCATGAGACATTGGGTTGCGGAGATGGTGGAGTGTCTGGTAGATACACCCAGATCATTACCAACTATTAGGGTTTACTATTCCGAGTGGGACATCTTTAGATTGTGGTACAGGAATAATAGACTACCAATACCTCTATAGCCAATATAGCAGAGTTTTTCTGTTGTATCTGCGTACAAAAGAGAAGCTAGCTGTACCTTTCATCAAGGGTTACCGCAGCATACTAACCTCCGTCTTTCATAACCGACACACTGGCGTGTCAGTTAACAATGATCTCTCAGATCTCCTTAGATCTTTTGAGACGACTAAGAGGAAAGACAATCCAACCTCCTCCTGGAACATGGATATAGTCCTGGCCTTTTTTAACCTCAAGTAGGTTTTTACAGTTGGACAAGGCATCTTGGAAGTATCTTATCAAGAAGACTTTTCCTAATTTCATTGGCAACAGTCAAAAGATTAGGAGAGTTAAAAGTCATCAGCAAGAAGATGGGCTTTAATGGAGACAATGCAATTTGCTCCCTTCAGCAAGGCTTTCTTTTTAAAGACGAGACAGATAACCTCTGATGCTCAGTTAAAAAGCCCTCTTTGCCTTTATCAAAGAGTACTCTGGCTTTTTTCATTAAGGATTTAATAAGGAAAGCTCTCCAGGATTGTGAATAAGAAGTTTTCCCTATCCTTAAGGTAAAACCACACGAGGTTAGAGTTTTAGCAATTTTTATGGCTTACAAACAATAAAATGAAGTCAATTTTGGAGCATACTTTCTGACGAAGGAAATCAATCTTCACAGACTGCTATCTCAAAGAGGTCCAGACCCAGTTTTGAGGATTGCTGTTCTCTGGGTCCGTACGTTACCTCCGGCTTCGTAGTTGGAGAAGGGTATACTGCCTCCTCCCGATAACTTGATATATACCCTTGCCCCTTTTCTCTTGTACTTGTGTTCACAGGTTGTCTGTGAAGTTATCACAGCCTTCTGTCAGTCTAGGATGCAAGTCAAGTTAGTTTTAATGTGTTCACAGGTTGTCTGAAGGTTGTCGCACCCTTCCGTCAATCTGAGATGCAAATCAAATTAGTTTTAATGTGGAGTAGGTGGTCAGAATCAGTATCCTTGGCTATGCCAGGTTTGCAAGGGTGGTGGTCTAGCCACTCTAAGGGTTGTGGACCTTGTGGTAGCCCCAAGTGACTTACAGCCCACGGAGTGGACGCTGAGTCTCTTAAGGAATGCAGGTGAAATGAGGCAGTATCATTGAAGCCAGCTTCCTTATCAGGTTATAACGCCAGAATCAGTATCTTTGGCTATGCCAGGTTTGTAAGGGTGGTGGTCTAGCCATGCTAGAGGTCTAGGACCTTGTGGCAGCCCCAAGAGATTTTTACAGCCCACGGAGTGGACGCTGAATCTCTCAAGGAATGCAGGCGAAATGAGGCAGTATCATTGAAGCCAGCATCCTTATCAGGTTAGAATCTGATTGTTAGTACTACTAATTGTAGTTATTGATAATTATATAATTATACAAATTCCCAATGGGATGAGGTTTTCAACCCACCATCGATGGTGTCAATCAGCTATATATATGTAAGTACCAGGGAAGTTACATATTTAAAAATGTAATAAATTTTCAAATATACTTACCTGGTAGTTACATATGTAAAGGACCCTCCCTCCTCCCCTCTGAAAACAGAGACATGGAATTTCTGAAGAATGTTGGGAATTGTTCTGATGGCCTAAAAGTGATGGCGTTCATGTATGACCACCTACTGTCATGGCGGCGATTGTCACTAATTCTAATTTTCTGTCTTGACGCATCGAAACGCGAGATTTAAGCTATACATATGTAACTACCAGGTAAGTATATTAAAAATTTATTTCATTGGGGCATTGAAAATAATTTGCTGAATCTTTAATACTAAGTCTCTTATGATTTTTCATGGATTGATGTATGACAAAATTTGTAAACTAAAATTTGTAATGTCATTCTATTTCAAAATTTTTGAATGGAAAACCTAATTCATTGCCATAATTTCAAGGGTATTGATAGTGGTTTAGAATGTTCCATTCTCAATGCTATTTCAAAAGACAGATTTCAAGTATGATTTATCTACTTGGAGATATTTTATAGACTTTCATATGATTGTGTGCACCCCTATTCATTGTCTCTAATTATATGAAACACCTGATACTTTGGTTGCTTCTTTCATAGCTTTCTTTCCTATACTGCATTAGTGTTTACCCCTCAAAATCAAATTTTGTTCTTACTCTGATACAAACTTCAGCCACTTTCAGTTTTCTCTCGCCAGTATATGTGACTAGAAAAAAGAAAAAGTGCAAAGCTTGCGATTCCGTGTCTGGGTAGCGCTTGTGTCTGGTTTATTCTTATTCTCCTCATGGCCAGTTTGGTGTCAGAAGTGAGTCTGGATGTATAACAATTTGCAATAGATAGTGAAGTTGGGACATGAACATTTACTGTGGTAGTGTTGAGGGAGAGGTATCAGTTACTGTTCATATTTCCATCCAGTTATGAAGTTCTTTTCTTCATAATTTTTGGAAAAGACCTTTTTTGCTAAAAAATATTTATCCAGAAGGCAATAGAAATTATTCTAGTCTTGTGTAATTTTGCTGTTTCTTGTTCCAGAAGGTTCAGGTTTTTGGGAAGCTAGTTCTAAATGTCTAGTTTGAAGTATTTAGTTTTGACCAGGATCTTCATTGAGAGGCCTTCCAGAATTGTAGCTACAAGTCTTAATAGAATTATTTCAATACACCTGTAATACTTATTTTTTATGCTGATCTTTTTATAGAGAGCCCCCTAAAATCAACCGGCTGCGTTCGAAGGAATGAGAAGCAGGAACGTATAGGGGCACTCGAAGGTGCTAGGATGTGTAACAGCTCCTTATTTATCCTTTTCCTTAGTGGATTAGACTGGGTAAGGTCTGTTTGGGGTGCAGATATCTATGGCTTTCTTAGGACACGTCTCTAATTATGGAATTTATATGACTGTTTCAAGCATACTTTGAAAAATTAAAATTTTTGAACGGATAATCTGAACAATGACTTCTCGAGATTTGAATCTATTTTCTCTACATAAGATACTTCTAATTTCATTTAAAAATGCTTTGGAACAGGTCAAGAGAGTTTTATAAACTATGCCAGAAGACATCCAAAACCTTGTTGGCAGTTCTGAAATATGTATGCCCCTATCAACAATATCACCAAACCTCTGATCCTTAGTGTATTAACCCTGGATAGGTACGGTGGGTCGTTTGCGACCCCGAGCGTCAAAAAAAAACAGGTTTTTCTCACGTGACTCACCCCCGTGACTGAATTTGTGGGTGATCGACCTGCAGGAGGTGTCTCCCCTACACGCTCTAGTAGTGTCCAGATGTGCATTGCTGTAGCTGTAATCCTTCCCCGATTTCTGAGACGCGTCGGGGTCGTTCGCGTCCGAGTTTACCCTTCTAGGGTAGTTTGCATAATTATCAAAGTTATTACGTATTATGAAATTGTCGTAGAATGGTGCAACTTGTATAGGTTATCAGTTGTGGAAAGTCTTGGTGGATTGTTTGGCTACCATGTGCATGTTTTTTTTTTTAGTTAAAATATCTTTCATCACCACGAGGACCATTTTACCGCGAGTGCCCCTTTTTCATTTTTTTTCATTTTTTTGCCAAGTCATTTTTCCGTAAGATATTGCCAAATAGTGTCGTAAAACTTTTGCTTGTTTAGTGTTGGAAAGTGTGTCTAGATGATCTGGCTACCCATGCATGACTTTGTTTTTGTCAGATACGACGTAGTTATTGGTATATTGGGTATTTAACTGCGGTTACCAATTTCTGTTTTTTTTTCAATATTTGTAAAAATTACTACGTAGTAAGGAATTGCCGTATATTATTCATTTTTTTTTCATGTTTATGTGTTAGAAAGTGTGCCTTGATGGTTGGGCTAACACGTGCATGTCTTTTTTTTTATCTGAGATGTCGTATATTAGAATGTCGGGCATTTTACCGCGAGTGTCCCTTTTTCATTTTTTTTCATTTTTTTGCCAAGTCATTTTTCCGTAAGATATTGCGAAATAGTGTCGTAAAACTTTTGCTTTTTTAGTGTTGGAAAGTGTGTCTAGATGATCTGGCTACCCATGCGTGATTTTGTTTTTGTCAGATACGACGTAGTTATTGGTATATTGGGTATTTAACTGCGGTTGCCAATTTCTGTTTTTTTTCAATATTTGTAAAAATTTACTACGTAGTAAGGAATTGCCGTATATTATTGATTTTTTTTTCATGTTTATGTGTTAGAAAGTGTGCCTTGATGGTTGGGCTAACACGTGCATGTCTTTTTTTTTTATCTGAGATGCCGTATATTAGAATGTTGGGCATTTTACCGCGAGTGCCCCTTATTTGTTTTGCATTTTTTTGCTTAGTCATGTTACCGTAAGGAATTGGCAAGTAGTGTCGCAAAACTTATATTTTTATAGTGTTGGAAAGTGTTTCTAGATGATCTGGCTACCCATGCCTATTTTTTTTTTAGCCAGATATGGCGTATATATAAGTATGTGTTCGATTTTCCTGTGATTGCCATTTTTTCGTTTTTTCCCATTTCTTTCAAAATTACTACGTACTAAGGAACTATCACAGAGTAATATTTCATTTATATGTTTATTTGTCGGAAAATATGCCTTGATGGTTTGCCTAGCACGTGGCTGAAATTTTTTTTTTCTGAAATGCCGTATATTAGAATGGCCATTTTTCCACGAGTGCCCCTTTTATTTGTTTTGCATTTTTTTGCTTAGTCATGTTACCGTAAGGAATTGGCAAGTAGTGTCGCAAAACTTATAATTTTATAGTGTTGGAAAGTGTTTCTAGATGATCTGGCTACCCATGCCTATCTTCTTTTTTTAGCCAGATATGGCGTATATATAGGTATGTGTTCGATTTTCCGGTGATTGCCATTTTTACGTTTTTTCCCATTTCTTTCAAAATTACTACGTACTAAGGAACTATCACAGAGTAATTATTCATTTAGATGTTTATTTGTCGGAAAATGTGCCTTGATGGTTTGCCTAGCACGTGGCTGAATTTTTTTTTTTCTGAAATGCCGTATATTAGAATGTTAGCCATTTTTCCGCGAGTGCCCCTTTTTATTTGTTTTGCATTTTTTTGCTTAGTCATGTTACCGTAAGGAATTGGCAAGTAGTGTCGCAAAACTTATATTTTTATAGTGTTGGAAAGTGTTTCTAGATGATCTGGCTACCCATGCCTATCTTTTTTTTAGCCAGATATGGCGTATATATAGGTATGTGTTCGATTTTCCGGTGATTGCCATTTTTTCGTTTTTTCCCAATTCTTTCAAAATTACTACGTACTAAGGAACAATCACAGAGTAATGATTCCTCTAGATGTTTATTTGTCGGAAAATTTTGTTTACTTTTTTTTTGATTGAATATCATCAAATTTTTTTAGCTAAAATATTGTTTTACATTTTTTTTTTCGATTTTATTTCCCTTCAAAAATTTTTTTTTGGGTCAGAATTTTAATTTTATAGTCGTAAAATAATCAACAATTATCCAGCAACCCACCATACAATTTTTATGCATATCCAATAATAATTAGATTAGTAAATAACACCTTGAAATTGACATACCCTTCCTACATTTCAAGTGGCAGATTAGGGAGTCTGAGTCAGTGTGGTTGGCGGCCATTTTGTGGACATATCCGAAGCGTAAGCTGCCCTATCTATATATATTCTTGTTCCCTATAGAATTTGTGATATTTTGGTATATTTTTACCTGCATAAATATCATATTATATATTAAATATATGTATTTTTTTACGGAATTTCTAAGTACTCAAAAAATTACCTTTAGATATGGCCCCTGATATAAATGTAATTTACAAAATAATGAAGATTTTTTTACATATTTCCATTTTAGGATAACATATGTTTATTCCCTAAAAAAATTAGCCACTTCCTATTTCATTTGGGTACCCAAAAAAATTCATGAAATTTGGACAAATTTTTTTGGCCAAAAAAAGTTACCCTTTTTTTCTCATTTCAGATCTTCACCTCCATGGGTCTGACTTCATCCAAAATACATCAAGATGTGTCCTAAACATTCAAGAATCAATTCCTAAAAGGATTTGTGTATATATGTATAAACTTTTTTTTTATGAATTTTTATGTCGTCTTTTTTTTTTTCTACTTAATTTTTTAAAATATTTATAATAAATAGTTTTTCTGCAGATGAGTAGTATTTATCTATACAGTTGTTTTAAGCATTCATTGAAGTTTTTTTTGGCAAAAGAAAAAAGGAGGTTACTGCAAAAACTGATTTTTCAAGAATTTTTTTTGGCGTCGGGGTCGTTCGCGTCCGAGTATACCCTTAAAGGGGTGTCCGAGGAGCGTACCTATCCAGGGTTAATATCAAGAAAAAAAGATGCTCAGTATGAGACACTTAATTTCCTGGTAGAAAATTTTTTATGTTAGATAGGTGTGGGAGATCTGCCCCCTTCCAGTTTTCCTCCTTGGAAATAGTAAGATTTAATGTAATGACATTGAAAAGAAAAGGACAAATTTTACTTTTATAATGGTCTCTACACTAAATGTAACAATGTCGAGAAAGTTCGGGGATGGCCCACGACAAAGGCTAACAAAATATGTTACAGTTCCTTATACGTTTGCAGCTAATTATAGGTGACGATTCAAAGGTCAAGTTCTGTTCTTCCAATTTTGATAGTTTTCTAATGAAAAGAAAATTAATTTGTAGAATGGCATCCTTCAAAGGTGAGCTTAAACTGCAATCTTCTCAATGTTGAGAAAAGTTGCAGAATTGTGATTGGATAACTATAGTGACCTGGTTAAAAGAACATGAGAAACATGATGAAATATAAGTTGTATCCCCCTTAAAAAGCTCAATCTTTGACAGCAATCATTATTGGGTACCTTGGTAGTTATTGGGATCTAGATTCAAGACTGGTGTATGCTACAAGAGCAGGGACTAGTGCTTGAATGAACTCTTGAGGTACAATAATTTGTGATTTGAAAGTATGGAACATTGAAGGAGCTTTTTGCTTTTCTGTTTTTCACTTGATGCCAAGGGTGTCAATGCAGACAGCCTTTCTTAGATCCTTCAAGATTTAATCTTTCAAAACTGTAATCATCATCATCTGCCTATTGATGCAAAGGGCCTTGGTAAGATTTTGCCAGTCATATCTATCTTTAGCTTTTAATTCAATACTTCTTCATTCATCATTGTACTTTGTGCTTCATAGTCCTCATTCGTGTAAGGCTGGGTTTTCCAACTCTTCTAGTCCCTTGTGGAGCCCAGCTGAACGTTTTGTGAACTAATTGCTCTTGGGGAGTGCGAAGAGCATGACCAAATATAATTTTTTTTTCTTTTTCCGATGTTTGCGATAAATTATGTGCCAATAGTAAGGACAGCTTCCCCAGTTCAATGGAAGTCTTATTTTTCAATCCACTTTAAAATTTAATTTACTGAAGTTAGGGTCCAGTCCTGCTGTGGATAATATTACGGGTACTGACATTACTTGTCTTGTATTGCCATGTGCGATGGTACAGATTGTCTACTTGTATTTGTTTAATTGAATTACTCAATACCTGTTGATGTAATTGAAAGCTGCGCAAGTTGGCTGTCTGATGTCCTGTATCTAATTTTCATCTGTTCCTGTAATTGCAGCTGTATTGGTGTTGCATACTTGTTACTTATGTCTTCTAGATTTTTGTTTATCAGGTGCTTTGATTTTGCAAGCCCTTGTTACAGGTATCTCTTGGGCCTTGTACCTCATCAGTATTCTCCAAGATCAGTGATATTGTTCCTTGGCTGGTTGGTTTTAGAACTATTTTTCTGACAAAACATTGTCTTCTGAGATAATCTATAACATCCTAAAGTTAAGACAGTTGAAAATCCAGCAACTGACAGATCACAAAAGTAGGCTATCAGTAGATCATTATGCACAAAGTTTCGAATTGTGTTCCACCAAAATAGTTCATTATATCCAAAAATTTGGATCTGCCATTCACCGAACCCTTGGTGATAATGTTAAGGGTAGGAGACCACTTCCCCTCTGATCCAAATCCTGTTTTCCATTTATCGAAATAATGTACCATACTTTCCTTTGTACCTTGAAAATCTTGAAAAGACTTTGTTCTCAAGAAGTAGCTGTGTTATAAAAAAAAAACTAGAAGTTGTTATAGTTCCTTTTCCAGGCTATTTAGTTTTAAGTTTCCAAAAGTTTTGGAAGAGACCAGTTTAAGATTTTTCTCAAGTTCTAGTTTTAACCAGGTTCTTTTTAGAGAAAACACACTTTTATCTGATAGTTGAAGAAAGGTGTTGAATGATTGTGGTTAACTTTTTTAGTGCTTATTCTCATGTTAAATGTTCACCTAATTTCATGAAAATACCCTAAGTTAGTTGCATTATGTGCAGTCCCTCTAAACTATGCTTAAGTAATGGTTGCAGTACTGATTTTTGGAATAAGTCTGTTCATGGGCATAGTAAATGAGTTTACAGTGAACAGCAAAGTACTCCATGGAAATGTATTGTCACCCATGTTTATCCTCAAGAATTTTGTAATTCTTCTAGAATGCACTTATTAGCAGAAGAGCAAATTTTCAGTGAATGTTTACCTAAAGTCTTGAAATATCACAGGAGGGTGGCCTTTAGATAAATAGAAGGAAGACAGAATGGGAATGGAAGATGAGATATTTGAAGAAGTGGCGAGAGGTAAAATCCTTTGAACATTTAGGGATTGATTTTTAATATAGGGTCTAGAATTAAGTAAATAAAAAGAAAAAATGCAGATCACATTGCCGTGGTTAACCCACGAAGGGTGACCCGTCTATATAATGGATGCATTAATTGCTATCAACTAGTGACCGTCTGTATTGTGGATGCATTTTTTTTTATCCTTTCTCCCTCATACATATGACTTTAGCTCCGCCTTCTATTGACGTCACAGGCTACTTTAACCAATCAATGATCGTTTACAAAGCAAAGTTGCCAGAAATCTTAAACTTTGAGGTTATAGGAGTGTACTAAGCATGCGCCGTTGGCGGTGGGGGTAGGTGCCGTTTGGCATATCGATCGAGATTTTGTTATCTGTTGGCACGATAAAAGATAACTTTGTATGCAAAATTAAGAGTTAATTTGTTTTATAATGGCTAATATTGACTATCTTTATGATTCAGAGACAAGTGCTGATGATTTGAACAGCCATAGTGAGCATGATAGTGATGATTATATGACTGATAGCGATGTTTATTACGACGATCTTGACATTGAACCTGTTGCCTCATCCTGGGCACGTGTTTATCCGCCTGAAGGTATTGACTGGGAGTGATTTGGTTTTTACCCAAAGAAATGTAGGTCCTTTAGGGATTCCTAACCGTAATTCACAGCCTATTGAATACTTTTCTTTATTTATAACTGATTATATTATAGATATTCTTGTTCGTGAGACAAACATATATGCCAGCAGATTTTTAGCTAGTAAGGAAGAGTGGATTAGAGAACATCTAGAAGCAAATAGAGTCTGGAAACCAGTAACTCATGAAAGAATGAAAAAGTTTTTAGCTCTTAGTTTGCTCATGGGATTGATAAAAGTGCAGGATATAAAAGATTTTTGGAGTACGTTTCGTTCAACTAGAATTCGTTTTTTTGGAGAAATCATGCCACGAGATGAATTTCTTCTAATTAGTCGATTTCTTCATTTGAATAATAATACCTTGAATAAGCCCAGAGGTGACCCACAGTATGACCCATGGTTTCGAGTATGCCCTCTTAGATTCGAGCAATAAGTTATTCAAGGATCATTACAATCTTCAGCAGACTATCTCCCTTGATGAAAGTATGATTGGTATGCGTAATAGGTGTGCATTTATACAATATATGCCCAATAAATGGCACAAGGTATGGGATCAAAAAGTTTGAACTTTGCCAAGCTTCCACTGGATATGTTTATCGTATAGATTTATATTCAGGGCGTGATTTTTATGCTACTGGAAGTCAGCAAGGCTTTACTCATACAGTAGTAATGAATATAATGGAGAAAAGCAAGGTTCTGAATAAAGGTTATCACCTGATTACTGACAACTTTTATACAAAGATTGCTCTAGCTGAAGCCTTACTAACACAAAAGACATCACTCACAGGAACAATAAAGATTAATTCTAGATTTTTGCCTCAAATTTTGGTCAAGCAGCTCAGCACAGGTGACACTGTCTATGTAAGAAAAGGAAAGTTGGTTACCTGTGGTTTCAAAGAGAAAGCAACTTGCAAGCCAGTTTACCTTTTGACAACATATGCTCATGCTGAAAATGTCACATTGCAGACAAGACAAATCAAGCCTAAAGTCATAAATGACTATAATGTTGGTATGGGAGGTGTTGACCTTTCAGACAAAAAACTTCATCATTATGCTGCACAAAGGTCAACCAGGAGATACTGGAACAAAATTTATAGTAATCTTATAGATGGATCAGTTGTAAATGCTTATATTATCTATCAGCAAAATACTGATAGGCCATTCAAGAGAGATGATTTTCTTTGTGACATTATTGAATGTCTGTCGATCCCGGGTGCTGCATCTTACCCTCTCATTCCACAGTCGCCAGGTAGCTGACTTTCTAATTCACCAGGTCGTAATCCTATTCCTGTCAGTTCACCTGGTTCAAGCCATGTATATGCTAGGTTAGATGGTTGCAAGCAAAGATTATGTGCAGTTTGTCCCAAGCGCTCGAAGCACTGGTGTCCTGGATGCAATGCTGGCATTCATGAGCAATGCTGGCCAAAGCTGCAACATTACTTCATGGTGAAAGGTCGTCCTAAGAGGAAACATGAGGACAATGATGACCACAAAAACTGTCAGTAAATTCAAGTCAATGATTGCGGCTACTTTTGTGAATTCATTTGATAATTATGAATGTTGTAATATTTTTTTAAATCGCGTTACCAAATTGTGAAAAAGTATCTCTTGATATGTTGATATATATATATATTTTTTTTCCACGCTATCACTGAATAGAATATTTTTTTTTTTAGGACTTTTTCAAAATTACATTCTTTACAAAATTAGCACTGTTATAACAAATAGGAATTATAAGTTTTGTAATAATCCAGCTTCAAAGTGACTTTCCTTTTTTTGCAACTGTGATTTCTAAAGATATTTTTTTTTATATCCTAAGTAATTAAATATATATTAAACAATAAATGCCCTATTCAAAAAGCTCATCTTCTTGCGGTTTCAATACCAAATACTTATATATTAAAGTGAAAAATATATTATTTACAGATTTTTTTTTTCTATAAATATCAATAAACCGTCGTCGTCCTTTGGCTGCGCCACCCGTCGTCCTTCGTGGGTTAAGTAAAGTTTAGAAATAAAATCTCAAGTCAAATATAAAAATCATGCTTTCAATTTAGTGAGATCTCTTATAGTGCCATGACTACTAGTGTGATAATGAAATTAACACTAAATTTGTGAAGTTCCTAGAAGAATATCTGGAGCTAAATGGCAGAATAGGATTTGAAATGAAACTGCAAGACGTAAGAATGCCAAATGTGGATGAGATCATGGTGAGTTCCAAGAGATTAGTTTTCCCAAGGCACTAGAAGAGATAGAAGACCCATCCCTACGTGGTAGAGAATTAGAGATCATAAATTAGTTTATGATTAGAGAAGTATTAAGTCAAAAGGTTTAGATAGAGAAGACAAATTATGATGTAGACCCTTTGCGTGTCTTGGAAGGAGGTAACGATAGGGTTTTCATTGCCACTTTAAATGGTCCTCAACAATTTTATCGAGGCCATTTTGAAGACTAGTTTTGTTGAACTAATTCAATGTCAGGTTGGCCAGGGCACCAGCCACCCATTGAGGTACTACCGCCAGAGAGTTTGGGGGTCCTTTGACTTGCCAGACAGTACTACTGTATATTGGATCCTTCTCTCTGGTTACGGTTCACTTTCCCCTTTGCCTACACATACACTGAATAGTCTGGCCTATTCTTTACATATTCTCTTCTGTCCTCATACACCTGACAACACTGAGATTACCAAACAAATCTTCTCCCAATGGGTTAACTATTGCACTTGATTGTTCAGTGGCCACTTTCCTCTTGGTAAGGGTAGAAGAGACTCTAGCTATGGTAAGCAGCTCTTCTAGGAGGACACTTCAAAATCAAACTATTGTACTTTAGTCTTGGGTAGTGCCATAGCCTCTGTATTGTACCATGGTCTTCCACTATCTTGGGTTAAAGTTCTCTTGCTTGAGGGTACACTCAGGCACACTTATATCTAATTTCTCTTCCTCTTGTTTTGTTAAAGTTTTTATAGTTTATGATATGAAATATTCAATTTAATGTTACTGTTCCTGAAATGTCTAATTTTTCTTGTTTCCTTTCCTCACTGGGCTATTTTCCCTGTTGAAGCCCCTGGGCTTATAGCATCCTGCTTTTCCAACTAGGGTTGTTGCCTAGAAAGTAATAATAATAATAATAATGTCAGTATTTTATCTGAATGGTGTTAAGACTAACTTTCGGGTCTTTTATGATGTAGAGAATTAGAGGAAAGCCTTGCTTATGCTCTAAATATTTAAGGAAGGAGATTTGTCCCACAAATGTATTGTAAAGAACCAGGTCTTCTGGGAATATGCATTTCTAATGTTCGTCTCTGGTTGAATCATTGTCGGTTAATCTGTAATCTTTAGGATGGATCAATAAATGTGAAAGTTGTTTGTTTCAACCATGAAAAATCTGGGAATTTTATTTTTATATTTTTTTTTATATTTTTTACACTAATATTTTTGAAGTAATGATCATCTGGTGGAAACAAATCCTATTTTGGGTATTAATCAGCTAGCAGGAATTTGCAGTTACAGACTCGCAAAAGTTCTTCGAATTTCCTAGAGGCACTAACCATGTTGTAGGCAATTTTTGCATACTGTACATGAAACAAGGTTCAGTACCACAATGTTAAAAATGTATCTTATTTTTTTTTACTGATAGAAGCTATTATATTATACATTAGCAATGCACATCTGCCTTCCTTCTATACTGTATAGCCCTATTTTTCCTTTAATTATTTCTCTTTTCCTTTTATCTTTATGAAATTTAGATACCATATTATAAAACGGATTTTGAGCGAAGCGAAAAATCAATTTTTGGGTGAGATAGCCATGTCGTCCTGATGGAAGGTTCCTTCAGTAGCTTCCTAAGGGTATATATGACTACAGTAGATATTCCCAGAGAACTAAACTAAAGGTTTCACAGAATTCTAACTTCTGGCGTGAGTGCCCATAAGGTTTCCCTTTAGTATATCGTATAAAAACGGGACGTATGCTTGACACGCCACATAGCTATCTACACCCCACATAGCGTTTACGCTTCGAGGGGGAAGTGTAGCAAGTTATATGAGGAGCCGTTACAAAGTTCTCCTCCTCCGTTACTGTTACGGTACTCGGCGACGTCAACATCTGGTCGCCATGTTGGCTGCCATCTTGGTTGACGTCACCAGTGGGCGCCATCCTCATTCCTTCCGGCGTTTATGCCAGCCTCCATGATACAATGAGATTGGGAGGGGCCTGCGAGGGCCGAATA
The DNA here is from genome assembly GCF_036898095.1 of Palaemon carinicauda. NCBI lineage: Eukaryota > Metazoa > Arthropoda > Malacostraca > Decapoda > Palaemonidae > Palaemon > Palaemon carinicauda. The sequence goes on along the minus strand of NC_090725.1, from coordinate 317,767,987 downwards.
GAGAACAAGGGCGGGTCCATCAGGATGACATGGCTATCTCACCCAAAAATAGATTTTTCGCTTCGCTCAAAATCCGTTTTTTGGGCTCATCATGTTGCCCTGAGGGAAGTGTACCAGAGAATTAATGTATCGTGGATTTTTCTCTTTTTGTAGTGCCTTTCGACTTCTAAACAATATTCCTTTGGTCTGATGACCACAGAGACCTGTGACATATCCGTTATATGTCACTTCAGATAAGCATATACCATGTTACTGCTTCCTGCCCCCCTGGCAGGGAAGTCCTATTTGGATGTAAGGAACATCTTGAAGTTACTTGATAGAGGAACTCACCTAGTCTCGGAGATACCTGCTGGTCCCAGGGCCAGATAGAAGAAAATAAGTATACTCGTGTTGGAACAAGTTACCTTGGTCTAGATGAGTTTGCATCAAGAGAAACAATATTATAACATTGTTCATAATATTCAATTAATAGGGTAATAAAATTCTGTAACTGTTTTATTTCATGAGAGAGAGGGTGAAATAAGATGCACAGGGTAACCAAATTCTCTTTTATTAATTAAAGCAGAATTAGCATGAAATAAACAAATGTAAAATATGAAATGCAATTAAAAACATAGACTAAAGATATCAGAAGAAGTGGGTGTGGAATATGAGAAGGAAACACTTGCCATTAGACACTAAAGTTCCAGAGGAACTATAAAGTCTTTCTAGAAAGTCTTATATACACTTCATGTTAAAACATGTGGCACATGTGTTTCTATCTATGTTACTTCACCTTTGTAGAAGAACAGTCCTTAGTGTCACAAGGTGGCACTCAAAATCACTGTTTCGCACTAGGGTCAACACAGACACCCATGGAGTTAGAGTTCCAAATAACTCACTGTTCTACGCAGCACTAAGTAACAGGTTTTAGCACACTACCTGCTGCTACCATGAAGCGCTTCAACTCGTGCACATGCTTCGCGTAGTGTTTGAAAAACACTCTAGAGGATTTCCAGCCTGTGAAAGAGCGAAGACTCTCGAAGTCCATTGACTGGAAAAAAATGTAGGGAAGAGGCGACTTTCCTGGGATCATGACCTGCGGGTGTACTGTCAGGATCCGCTCTGCGAATAAAGTAGGTGATCTTCGGCCTTAGTTGTTTGAGTGACAAATCAGACCCCGATGTTTCTCCTTTAAAGAGCTGTCCTCCGCCAAAGTCTGAAGTTCTTCGAAGATAGACCTTTAGACTCTCCCCTGGGCATAGAGAGACATCTTCCTTCAGAGGGCAGATTCTCCAGGGGCCCCACCATTTGGTGGGAAGCTCGTTCTTGGCGAGAAATGTTGGGTCAGGAAAGAGGGCTGTCCTCCGCCAAAGTCTGAAGTTCTTCGAAGATAGACCTTTAGACTCTCCCCTGGGCATAGAGAGACATCTTCCTTCAGAGGGCAGATTCTCCAGGGGCCCCACCATTTGGTGGGAAGCTCGTTCTTGGCGAGAAATGTTGGGTCAGGAAAGAGGGTGATTTCGCTTCTGTCAGCAAACTGTATTTGGCCCTTTTCTCTTGATAAAGCCACAATCTCACTGACTCGGGCTCCTGAGGCGAGAGCAAAAAGGAAAATAACTTTTTGAGTCAAATCTTTCAAAGGGCAAGACTCGTCCAAACTTGAGGCAAATTGGAGCACTTTGTCGAGAGACCAGGAGATGGGTCTCGGTGGAGGTTCAGGACGGAGTCTAGCACATGCCTTTTGGCAGCTTGTTAAAGATGTCGTCGGACAGGTCGATCTGAAAGGCATAGAGTAGTGGTCTTGTCAAGGCCGATTTGCAGGTAGAAATCGTGTTGGCTGCCAAGCCCTGTCTATGAAGGTGAATAAAGAAGGACAGACAAAAATCTATAGAGATTTCTGTAGGATTTTTAGCCTTGACGAAGGACACCCATTTCTTCCAGGAAGACTCGTATTGCCTTCTGGTAGATTTAGTTTTGTATTCCTCTAGGAAGTCCAAACTTTTCTTCGAAATCCCAAACCTCTTCTTAACGGCTAGGGAGAGAAAATCATGAGATGTACGTCTCGGGTTTTCCTTGATGAAGCGAAGACAGTTGACTTCTGAACTTGCTGGGAGAGAACTGGGTCCAGCAGGGGAATAACTTGGGTTGTAACTCCAGGATTAGAAGGAACCAGTTGCTCCGGGGCCACTTGGGTGCCACTGGGGCTGCTGTTCCTTGGAAGGTTCTCAGCTTCGTGAGGACTTTCAGCAGAAGGTTGGGTGGAGGGAACAGGTAAATCTTGGAACATATATTCCAGTCCAGGGACATGGCGTCCACTGCTTTCGCTCTGGGGTCCTCGTATGGGGCCATGTAACAAGGAAGTTGTTTGTTGTCGCTCATCGCGAAGAGGTCGATCTGCAGTTCCGGAACTTGGCGAGAGATGTAGGAGAATGAGTCTGCGTTTAGGGACCATTCTGACTATCGGGGTTGTCCTTGATAGAGCATCCGCCGTCACGTTGCGGAATCCTTGTAGGTGAACTGCTGAGAGGTGCACTTGGTTGAGTTGGGGCGATCTTGAGCCCTGACGATTGAGACATCTGACCACAACGGCGCTGTCCAGAGTTAGACGGATGTGGGATGAGGGGCGTGGAGACAGCCTCTTCAGAGAAAGAAGGACTGCCATGGCCTCCAAGAAGTTAATGTGGAACGTCTTGAATAGGGGAGACCATGTTCTTTGAACTTGTCATTGAGGGGAGTGACCCCCCCCCATCCTTCTAGTGATGCATCCGTGGGGATAGCGACCGACGGAGGCGGTGGTTGAAGGGGAACTGATCTTCTCAGGTTCTTTGCCTCCGACCATGGCTTTAGGAGTAAGCGAAGCCTGGTTGGTAGAGGTCTCTTGAGATCTCTTCGAGAGATGGATGCGTATCTTCTCCAGACTCCCAATGCATCCTTTAGCTGTGCTCGTAGCACTGGGTCTATCACTGAAGCGAACTGGAGGGAGCCGAGCACCTGCTCCTGTTGACGTCTTGAAATCCGTTTGGATTTTAGGAGTCTCTTGACAGATCCTGCTATTTCCTTCCTTTTCTTCAGAGGGATTGAAAGACGGTGTGACTGAAGGTTCCAATGGATTCCTAGCCATTGAAACTTCTGAGCTGGAGAAAGTCGAGACTTCTTGGTGTTGATTTTGAAACCAAGATGTTCCAGGAATTGGGTCACCTTTCTGGAAGCTTGCAAGCATTCTTCTGAGGATGCTGCCTATACCAGCCAATCGTCCAGGTAAGCCATCACCTGGACGCCTTGTAGGCGTAGCTGTTGGACGATCGTTTCTGCGAGCTTTGTGAAGATCCTTGGAGCTATGTTGAGTCCGAAGGGCATGGCTCTGAATGTGAACTGCCTTCTTTGAAGCCTGAATCCTAGGTAGGAGGCCTGGCGATTCATTGGAATGTGCCAGTAGGCGTCCGCCATGTCTATTGAGACTGTGAATGCCTTTTGGGGCAGTAGGGCTCTTATGTGCTGAAGAGTTAGCATTTCGAATTTGTTGTTCACTATGAACCTGTTGAGAGGGGACAAGTCCAGAATGACTCTGAATTTGTCGGAGTCCTTCTTGGGAACACAGAACAGTCTTCCATGGAACCTAGTGGACTTTACCCTCTTGATCACCTTCTTGTTCAAGAGTTTTTGGACATATTCTTCCAGGACGGGGGTGGAGTGTTGGAAGAATTGATGGAAGGTTGGAGGTGGTGTTACCCAACTCCACCCGAGTCCGTTCTTGATGATGCTGTGAGCCCAAGGATCGAAGGTCCAACGATCCTGGAGGAGGCGGAGTCTTCCTCCCACCGGAAGCATTTCATTGCTTCTGGTTTCCCAAGGGTTTGCCACCTCGGCTGCCTGCTCCCCTTCCTCCTCTCCCTCTGGATGGACGTTGAGAGGAGTCTCTGCCGGAGCCTCTACCTTTGGGACGAAAGGTAGTTGACTGCCTTTCGTAGGCAGGTGTGAAGACTGGTGATTGAGTCACCACCGGCTGAGGGACCAACTGAAAGGTCTGTTGGGGCTGAGCCACCATCTGGGGAGTATCGGGTGCCGGAAACTGGCGCTTAGCCGGCCGCTGCTGGGGCCTAGGCTTGTTTGATTTCTTCTTAGGCTGGGGGCTCTCATCCTGAGAAGATTTCCTCTTCCTTGACATACCCCACTTGTTGAGAAGGTTCCGGTTCTTAGTGGCGGCTCTGTCTACGATCTCTTTCACGAGATCGTTAGGGAAGAGATCTTTCTCCCAAATGTTGGAGGAAATCAGTTTCCGGGGTTCGTGTTTGATGGTAGCGTCCGCAAACACGAATTTCCTACAGGCTCTCCGGGCCCTGATGAAGCTATAAAAGTCCTTCGTCAGGGTGGCGAGGTGGGTCTTAGCCAAGACCATGTATATGTCTGGGGTCCGAGTGTCCCCGGCCATCGTTTCCAGTTGCACTTGGTGAGAAAAGGAGGCGGCCATTCTCTCTTTCGTATCCAGCTCCCGACGCAGAAGGTATTCAGAGAGCTTGGGGAGGTTCTCGTTAAACTGCCGTCCTGCGACTTCAGCCTCCAACTTTCCTACCGAGAAAGTTAACTGGATGTCTTTCCAGTTCTTGTCGTCGGGAGGGAGGGCAAGGGAGAGGGGCCTACATTCCTCCAATGTAGGGCAGGGTTTCCCTTCCTCCACTGCTTTCAACACTGCCAGCAAGGACTTTTCAGCAAAGTGGAAGACCATGGTGGCAGGAGCAAGAAAGGCTGGGTGTTTCTTGCTTAGGGCTGGCAACTTGGAGTTGGTGTAGCCCTTGCTCTTAAGGCTGCCAGCCAGAAGAGATTGAGCCTTAGCGTGGTCAAAAACTATGACCTCCTTAGGCTCAGTTTCCTCCTTGGAAGCTGGTTTGGACTTGAGAAGGATGTAGCAGTCCGGATAAGATTCGAAACTAGGCCAAAACTCCACCTCTTCAAGGGGGACGGCGCCTAGCTTGTCATTGACGAAAATTCGTCCACTCGTAATTGGCATGTGCTCTGCATGCCTCCAGGGGTTGGTCACTGAGCAAGGGGGAAGATCCTTGATGTTGATCTTCTTGACCGTCTGCTTTGATAAACGGAGAATCTCCCTCTTGAGGTCCTCATGTCCTTTGCGGAACCTCTTGTCCAGGAGGGCCACTAGGGCCTGGAGACTGTTCTGGTTTTTCACTAACGACAGAGTAGGAGTGGAAGAGGTAGAGGGAATCGGTTCCGTTACAGTAACGGAAGTAACAGAGGGGGCGCGGGCAACTTTGCCCTCGGAGTCCGGAGCCTCCACATGCTCCTCCTCTTCTTGACCCTCGGCCATCAGGGTCCTTTCGGTGGTATCCGACACTTCCGACATTCATTCCACCTTGTCAAGATGGAAGTCTTGCAGTGCGTCCGATACATCCGGTTCGACCGTCAGCTGGACGCAGGGGATCTCGGCTTTGGGGATGACAGCATCCGCAGATGCCTTTGAAAAGAGCAAAGTTCTCATCTTCTCGCTCGGGAGATAGGGCCCCGTGGCGTTCTTTTGGAAACCACGCACCCATTTGCGCAGTTTCTCTCGGGCAACGTCCCTGGCTTCTGCTGATGGAGGGTCCTCAAACACCTCATGGAGCAGGTCCTTGCAAACTGTGCAGACTTGCGGGTCCCAATACCGAAGAGTCCCTTTGGAGATGGAACAGCTAGCGTGGGTTCGGCACGCCAGGTGGCCGTAGAAGTCCGGGCGCCGAACGCTGCAGAAGGCGCTCTCACACCGGATATACTCCTCCTGTAAAAGAAAGGGGGACATGAGTCTACGGAAGTCATGTACAATGACTTAAAGTAATCTTAGATTAGTATTAAAGTTATTTAACTTAATATAAGATTCCTTTTCAAGTGTAAGATTAGGATAGGTAAGCTGGAAAAGAAGCAGAAAAGACACATACATGTGTATCCCGCCTAGCCAATTGCCGTGACCCCACACCATAACTAATTCTAGGGGCTCTTTAAGAGCCCAAAGTGATGGAAGGAATATTCATATTGGATTAAGCACAGCTTAGACTTCCTCCGGGGAATTAGTCATGGTAAAGGGGGAGCTGAATTCATTCAGAATAGGAGAAAAGGGAGACACAAGATTCTACGGAAGTCATGTACAATGACTTAAAAGTAATCTTAGATTAGTATTAAAGTTATTTAACTTAATATAAGATTCCTTTTCAAGTGTAAGCTTAGGATAGATAGGCTGGAAAAGAAACAGAAAAGACACATACATGTGTATCCCGCCCAGCCAATTGCTGTGACCCCACACCATAACTAATTCTAGGGGCTCTTTAAGAGCCTAAAGTGATAGAGCATCCGCCGTCACGTTGCGGAATCCTTGTAGGTGAACTGCTGAGAGGTGCACTTGGTTGAGTTGGGGCGATCTTGAGCCCTGACGATTGAGACATCTGACCACAACGGCGCTGTCCAGAGTTAGATGGATGTGGGATGAGGGGCGTGGAGACAGCCTCTTCAGAGAAAGAAGGACTGCCATGGCCTCCAAGAAGTTAATGTGGAACGTCTTGAATAGGGGAGACCATGTTCCTTGAACTTGTCATTGAGGGGAGTGACCCCCCCCCATCCTTCTAGTGATGCATCCGTGGGGATAGCGACCGACGGAGGCAGTGGTTGAAGGGGAACTGATCTTCTCAGGTTCTTTGCCTCCGACCATGGCTTTAGGAGTAAGCGAAGCCTGGTTGGTAGAGGTCTCTTGAGATCTCTTCGAGAGATGGATGCGTATCTTCTCCAGACTCCCAATGCATCCTTTAGCTGTGCTCGTAGCACTGGGTCTATCACTGAAGCGAACTGGAGGGAGCCGAGCACCTGCTCCTGTTGACGTCTTGAAATCCGTTTGGATTTTAGGAGTCTCTTGACAGATCCTGCTATTTCCTTCCTTTTCTTCAGAGGGATTGAAAGACGGTGTGACTGAAGGTTCCAATGGATTCCTAGCCATTGAAACTTCTGAGCTGGAGAAAGTCGAGACTTCTTGGTGTTGATTTTGAAACCAAGATGTTCCAGGAAATGGGTCACCTTTCTGGAAGCTTGCAAGCATTCTTCTGAGGATGCTGCCTATACCAGCCAATCGTCCAGGTAAGCCATCACCTGGACGCCTTGTAGGCGTAGCTGTTGGACGATCGTTTCTGCGAGCTTTGTGAAGATCCTTGGAGCTATGTTGAGTACGAAGGGCATGGCTCTGAATGTGAACTGCCTTCTTTGAAGCCTGAATCCTAGGTAGGAGGCCTGGCGATTCATTGGAATGTGCCAGTAGGCGTCCGCCAAGTCTATTGAGACTGTGAATGCCTTTTGGGGCAGTAGGGCTCTTATGTGCTGAAGAGTTAGCATTTCGAATTTGTTGTTCACTATGAACCTGTTGAGAGGGGACAAGTCCAGAATGACTCTGAATTTGTCGGAGTCCTTCTTGGGAACACAGAACAGTCTTCCATGGAACCTAGTGGACTTTACCCTCTTGATCACCTTCTTGTTCAAGAGTTTTTGGACATATTCTTCCAGGACGGGGGTGGAGTGTTGGAAGAATTGATGGAAGGTTGGAGGTGGTGTTACCCAACTCCACCCTAGTCCGTTCTTGATGATGCTGTGAGCCCAAGGATCGAAGGTCCAACGATCCTGGAGGAGGCGAAGTCTTCCTCCCACCGGAAGCATTTCATTGCTTCTGGTTTCCCAAGGGTTTGCCACCTCGGCCGCCTGCTCCCCTTCCTCCTCTCCCTCTGGATGGACGTTGAGAGGAGTCTCTGCTGGAGCCTCTACCTTTGGGACGAAAGGTAGTTGACTGCCTTTCGTAGGCAGGTGTGAAGACTGGTGATTGAGTCACCACCGGCTGAGGGACCAACTGAAAGGTCTGTTGGGGCTGAGCCACCAACTGGGGAGTATCGGGTGCCGGAAACTGGCGCTTAGCCTGCCGCTGCTGGGGCCTAGGCTTGTTTGATTTCTTCTTAGGCTGGGGGCTCTCATCCTGAGAAGATTTCCTCTTCCTTGACATACCCCACTTGTTGAGAAGGTTCCGGTTCTTAGTGGCGGCTCTGTCTACGATCTCTTTCACGAGATCGTTAGGGAAGAGATCTTTCTCCCAAATGTTGGAGGAAATCAGTTTCCGGGGTTCGTGTTTGATGGTAGCGTCCGCAAACACGAATTCCCTACAGGCTCTCCGGGCCCTGATGAAGCTATAAAAGTCCTTCGTCAGGATGGCGAGGTGGGTCTTAGCCAAGACCATGTATATGTCTGGGGTCCGAGTGTCCCCGGCCATCGTTTCCAGTTGCACTTGGTGAGAAAAGGAGGCGGCCATTCTCTCTTTCGTATCCAGCTCCTGACGCAGAAAGTATTCAGAGAGCTTGGGGAGGTTCTCGTTAAAGATTCCTTTTCAAGTGTAAGCTTAGGATAGATAGGCTGGAAAAGAAACAGAAAAGACACATACATGTGTATCCCGCCCAGCCAATTGCTGTGACCCCACACCATAACTAATTCTAGGGGCTCTTTAAGAGCCTAAAGTGATGGAAGGAATATCCATATTGTATTAAGCACAGCTTAGACTTCCTCCGGGGAATTAGTCATGGTAAAGGGGGAGCTGAATTCATTCAGAGTAGGAGAAAAGGGAGAGAAATGATTCCTCCCTATTCAGATAGGTCCCAGCAAGGGACTGTGCATGGATGCACAGAGTATGCTGGAAAATTTTACTGCATAACTATACACCATAGTTTTCTGTCTAGGGTATGTACTATACCACAGATGCACTGGTAATCGTATACCTGTATAGCTATACAATAGTCACTGCCGGCACAAGGCCGACAGGGAAGAGGTGACAGTCCACTGAAGTAATATGATAGGTGGCGCCGGCAGCGTGACGGCATGTCAGAGGCGTGCCAGGCGCCAGCGAATCTCCATCGAGGGGGGAACCCCTCCCTGTCATCAGTCTATGTAGCAGAGAGAGTAGGAACCTCTGGATGATGGCAGATCGTCGGCATGTCGGTGGCCCCCGGCAATCGGCAAGCAACCGGCGAAGGTATTCTAACACTGACGTCAATGAATGAGACAGAGAGCATACCAGGTTACACTGACAGCTGTTGCCGGCAGGGTAGCGGCAGTGGACCGGCACTGATAGGTAGAGAGAAAGGATAGGAGAAGAGGGAGGGAAGGGTAGTAGCTCATTACCCAGACCTCGTCTTCCTCCGGAAGGAGTGTTCAAATGAAAGAGAGAGGGAGGCAATCTTTCATCCAGCCGCAACAGCTGGCAGTCGGCTAGAATTGTGGATGGCGGCCCAAGGGAGGACCGAAGAACACTCTAAGATAGAAAGGTCTTCCGCCGGCAGACCGATTTGCCTAGATTATCCCATAGTTCGACTATATGCGGGAAGGGTAGCAGCTCGGACTAACCAACGAAGGGACCAAGCCGAACCCACAACCTGCCGGCAAGCAGTGGAGTTGTAGGACGGCGGACAGGGGTGTGATGGCTGGGCCAACACTAAAGGACAGAGGGGGGAGGGGCGAGGGTCCTAAGGGGAAGCTTGGGGGAAGGCGTAGCCTTCGCCGACACTCCAGTGGGGGGGAAGGGGGTGTTCTGTTCCAGAACCAGCACTCTCCCAGGTGTAGGAAGAATTCTTCCTCCAGCCTAGGGTAGGTTAGTTCAGAGAAGGTACAGCACTAGTGTACTGTCCTAAACTAGAAAGAAACAGAATCCCCTGGCCTGCCTAACTTAGGCTAGGGAAGCGAGTCCCAAACCAGGGAAGGCAGGTGTAGGACAAGTCGCTAGGCCACAGGGAGGAAGGGTCGTAACCCTACCAAGTGGGGACTAGGGGGAAGGGCAGAGTCCCCCACCTTCGCCGACCAGCAGAGCCCAGAAGGAGAGTTCATTCACCTAGAGTTGGAGCTGGGGGCATACGACTGGTACTCTGAGGTTCTATCCCAAACTCAAAGCTCATGTGCTATGGCTAGGAGCGGGGAAAGAAAATCCTAGCCTAACCCCACCCGAATACGATTCTAGGTAAGGAGGGAGGAGATTACCTCGGATAAGGTAACTGGAGAGATGAGGAAGTATACAACAGCCTTACGTTAGGTTAGGGGCAAGGGAGTCGACTACCAAGATCACTGAAACCCTTTTTTTGGGCTCAAGCCATGGCGTCCTGATGGAAGGTTCCTTCAGTAGCTTCCTGAGGGTATATATGACTACAGTTGATATTCCCAGAGAATTAAACTAAAGGTTTCACAGAATTCTAACTTCTGGCGCGAGTACCCGTAAGGTTTCCCTTTAGGATATTGTATAATAACGGGACGTATGCTTGACACGCTACATACCTATCTGTACCCCAAATAGCGTTTACGCTTCGAGGGGGAAGTGTGGCAAGTATTAGAAAGAGCCGTTACAAAACTCTCCTCCTGCATTACTGTTACGGTACCTAGTGATGTAAACAAACGGCCGCCATAGCTGACCGCCATCTTGGTTTACGTCACATCCGCACGCTCCATTCCTTGTTCTGTAGCGTACCTGAGCAGAGTGTTTTTCCCAGTGTTCGCTATTTAATTGCATCATGTCGCAATCTTCAGACTCGCCTTCTTCTGGAAAGTTAAGTACCATATTCCTGTATTGTATAAATAGGCTCCAGCCGTAAAGTAACGACTTTTTATCTTTAATTCTTGTGTTTTGTGGCTGAGCTGTGCCCCAACCGGAGGCGTCATGTTGCGACGCTGTTGCTCGCCTCGCATGCTTTATTTAGTTAGCCAGAGCAACCTTCCCGGTCTAATAACTAATAACTACATTAATCATTTAGTCTTCATTGCTAGGAATTAGTTATATTATGCCGTTAGTATTCGTTTTAGGCGACTGGTGTTAGCCTAGCCTTATGCTAGATTGCTAGCCCAGCCCCTAGGCTATATAGCCTAATGTTCATGTTTACTTCTCGCATGATATAATAAGTGTTCCTAGTGTTATTTTATAAAATGAAGATATAGGCATTTATACAAACAAGATTCAGTGATTGCACAGATGTTATTTCGCCTTCTAGGGAGTATACAAAGGGTTTCGGTGATCTTGGTAGTCGTCTCCCTTACCCCTAACCTAACGCTGGGGCTATTGTATACTCCCTTACCTCCCCAGTTACCTTACCTAAGGTAATCTCCTCCCTCTGAGGTAGCCTAGGCTACATCCTACCCCTCTTTACCTCGAATTGCATTCGGGTAAGGTTAGGCTAGAATTTTCCTTCCCCATTCCTTGCCATAGTGCATGTGCTTTGAGTTTGGGACGGAACCTCAGAGTACCAGTCGTTCGCCCTCCAGCTACCCATTAGGAGAATGTACTCTCCTTCTGGTCCCTGCTGGAGGGTGAAGGTGGTGGGGCTCTGCCCTTCCCCCTAGTCCACACTTGGTTGGGTTAAGTCCCTTCCTCCCTGTGGCCTAGCAACGTGCCCTCCCCCTGCCCTTCCTGGTCTAGGAGACTAGCTCACCTAGCCTAGTCTGTGGGATTCTGCTTCTTTATAGTTTAGGACAGGACATTAGTGCTGTACCTACTCTGTGCTAACATACCATACCCTAGGTTGGAGAATGGACTCTTCCTATCTAGACAGGCTAGCCCTGAACAGAATCCCCCCCCCCCTCTGGGGAGTGCTGGTGGGAACTACGCTTCCCCATACACTCCCCCTCAGGACTCTCTCCCCTCCCCCTCTATCCCTCTGGTGTTGGCTTAGCCTTCACACCCCTGTCCGCCGTCCTACAACTCCACCGCGTGCCGGTGGGTTGCCGGTTAGGCTCAGTCCTTTCGTTGGTTAGTCCGTACTGCTTGGCTTCCCGCATATAGTCGAACTATGGGATAGCATTCGTCGGTCGGTCTGCCGGCGGAGGACCTCCCTTCTTTGAGTGTTCTTCGGTCCTCCCTTGGGCCGCCACTGGCAACATAGCCGACTGTCGGCTCTCTGCCGCCGGATGAAAGGTAGCACCCTTCCCTTAAATTTGAACACTTTTTCCGGAGGAAGATTGGATTGGGTACTGGGTATTACCCTTCCCTCTCTCTCCTCTTATCCTATCCCTCTCTCTCTTAGTGCCGGTCCACTGCCGCCCCACATTTTGCCGGCGCTAGCTGTCAGAGTCTTCGGTGCCCTACCTGTCTCATTGAATGATATCAGTGTCGGTTACCGTCGCCGGCCACCTGCCGGCTGCTGGGAGCCGCCGGCTTGCCGGCGATCTGCCATCACCTAAGGTGTCACCCTCTCTCTCTGCAACATAGACTGATGGCTTGGAAGGGTCCATTCTTGATGGGGACCTGCTGGCGGCATGCCGGCACCACCAATCTTGGCGTTACAGTGGACAGTCACTCCTCCCTCCTGCCGGCCCCGGCACGGCCGGCAGCTATATTGTGCAGCTATGGATGATAGCCAGTACACTTATGGTATAGTTATACCTTAGACTGAAAACTATTATGTATAGTTTTACAGTAAAATTTTTCCAGCATATTCTGTGCATCCATGTGCAGTCTCTTGCCGGGACCTAATCTTTATAGGGGGCTTGGCTTTTCCCCTTTTTATTATACACTGAATGAATTCAGCTTCCCCCTCTTACTGTACCTAATTCCCCAGAGGAAGCCTAAGCTTGGCTCATCCAGCACGGATGTTCTTCCTCCCCCAGGGCCCATGACGGTCCTCTTGAATTAGTTACAGTATGGGGTCGCGGCAATTGGCTGGGCGGGATGCACAAATATGTGTCTTTCCTACCCCCTTTCTGGCTTACCTATCCTAAGCCTATACACACTTTAATCTTATATTATAAGTTTACTAACTTATTCTAATCTAAGATTAATGTAAGTTATGTTTGTATTGACTTCCTAATACTCATTTCCTCTTTCTTTTACAGGAGGAGTATGTGAAGTATGAGAGCGCTTTCTGCAGCGTTCGTCGCCCTAACTTTCATGGTCACCTGGCGTGCCTGACCCATGTGGACTGTTCCATCACGAAGGGGAACCTTCGCTACTGGGATCCGCAGGCCTGTAACGTCTGCAAGGACCTGCTTGATGGGGCGTTTGACAACCCTCTGTCAGCAGAGGCTAGGGATAACGCCTGTGAGAAACTGCACAAGTGGGTGCGCGGGTTTCAAAAGAACTTCACGGGTCCCTATCTTCCAAGCAAGAAGATGAGAACCCTGCTCTTTCCTAAGGCATTTGCTGATGCCGTTATCCCCAAGGATGAGATCCCCTGCGTCCAACTAACGGTCGAACTGGATGTTGTGGCCGCTCTCCAAGATTGTCATCTCGACGAAGTGGAGAGGATGTTGGATGTGCCCGAAAATACGGAAAGGACCTTCAGTCAGGAAGAGGATTAGGTGGAGACCCCTGATTCTGAGGACGAGATCGCTCGTGCGCCCTCCGTGACTTCCGTCGTGGTCTCTGAACCAGTCCCCTTTACATCTGCCACTCCGATACCTGGGGTACCGGGCACCCAGGATACCATCCAACCTCTGGTGGCATTCCTGGACGAGAAATTCCGCAAGGGGCATGCGGACCTTAAGAGGGAATTTCTGAGCTTGAAGAAGCAGCCGAAGAAGATTTCCGTCAAGGATCTTCCCTCCTGTTCAGTGACCAATCCCTGGAGGCATGCAAAGCACATGCCCATCACGACTGGACGCATCTTCATTAATGATAAGCTAGGTGGCGTCCCTCTTGAAGAGGTGGAGTTCTACCCTAGCTTCGATGCCTACCCGGACTGTTACATCCGTCTCAAGTCCGAACCAGTCTCCAAGGAGGAGACCGAGCCTAAGGAGGTCATAGTGTTTGACCACGCCAAGGCTCAAGCTATGCTAGCTGACTGCCTCAAGAGCAGAGGATACACCAACTCCAAGATGCCGGCTTGAGCAAGAAGCACCCGTCTTTTCTTGCTCCTCCCACCATGGTCTTTCCCTTTGCGGAAAAGGCCTTGAATTCCGTGTTGAAGGCGGTGGAGGAAGGAAAACCCTGCCCTACATTGGAGGAGTGTAGGCCTCTCTCCCTCGCCCTACCTCCCGATGATAAAAGCTGGAAGGACATCCAGCTAACCTTCCCGGTTGGAAAGCTGGAGGCTGACGTCGCTGGACGTCAGTTTAATGAAAACCTCCCCAAGCTCACCGACTACCTCTTGCGTCGGTAACAAGACATGAAAGAGAGGCTGGCCGCCTCTCTGTCTCTTCAAGTGCAACTTGAGACAATGGCCGGGGACATTCCGGTCTCAGGCTACTACATGGTTCTTGCGAAGACCCACCTTACGAACTTGCTGAAGGATTTGTACAGCTTCATCAAGGCCCGAAGAGCCTGTAGAAAGTTCGTGTTTGCGGACGCCACCGTTAAACACGAACCCCGGAAACTGATTTCCTCCAACATCTGGGGCAAATACCTCTTTCCAGTGGACCTGGTGAAAGAGATTGCGGACAAAGCCGCCACTGAGAATCGTAACCTTCTCAATAAGTGGGGCATGTCCCGAAAGAGGAAATCTTCTCAGGATGAGGGTCCAAAGCCTAAGAAGAAGTCCAAGAAGCCCCGACCCCAGCAGCGTCAGGCCAAACGCCAGTTTCCGGCACCCGCTACTCCCCAGCTAGTGGCTCAGCCACAGCAGACCTTTCAGCTGGTCCCTCAGCCGGTGGTGGCCCAGTCACCAGTTTTCACCCCTGCCTATGAAAGGCAATCCACTACCTTTCGCCCCAAAGGTAGAGGCTCCGGCAAAGACTCCTCTTGACATGCATCCAGAGGGAGAGGAGGAAGGGGAGCAAGCGGCCGAGGTGGTAAACCCTTGGGAAACCAGAAGCAATGAAGTGCTTCCGGTGGGAGGAAGACTCCGCCTCTTCCAGGATCGTTTTACCTTCAATCCTTGGGCCCACAGCATTGTCAAGAAGGGACTAGGGTGGAGCTGGATAAAACCACCTCCAATCTTCCACCAATTCTTCCAACCCTCAACCCCCATCCTGGAAGAATATGTCCTAGAACTCTTGAACAAGAAGGTGATCAAGAGGGTAAAGTCCACCAGGTTCCAGGGAAGACTGTTTTGTGTTCACAAAAAAGACTCAGACAAACTCAGAGTCATTCTGGACTTGTCTCCTCTCAACAAGTTCATTGCGAACAACAAATTCAAGATGCTGACTCTTCAACAGATAACAGCCCTACTGCCTCACAAGGCTTACACGGTCTCAATAGACTTGGGGGACGCCTACTGGCACATTCTAATGAATCACCAGGCTTCCTCCTACCTAGGATTCAAGCTTCAAAGAAGACATATGCTTTTAGGGCTATGTTCTTCGGACTCAACGTGGCCCCAAGAATCTTCATGAAGCTCGCAGACACGATCGTCCAACAGCTACGCCTTCATGGCGTCCAGGTGATGGCTTACCTAGACGATTGGCTGGTCTGGGCGACATCGTCAGAAGAATGCTCGTGTGCCTGCAGAAAGGTGACCCAGTTCCTGGAACATCTGGGTTTCAAAATCAACACCAGAAAGTCTCGACTGTCTCCAGCTCAGAAGTTTCAATGGTTGGGAATCCATTGGAACCTTCAGTCACACCGTCTTTCCATCCCTCTGAAGAAAAGGGAGGAAATAGCCGGATCTGTCAAGAGACTTCTAAAATCCAAACGGATTTCAAGACGACAACAGGAACGAGTGCTCGGCTCCCTCCAGTTCGCCTCAGTGACAGACCCAGTGCTACGAGCACAGATAAAAGATGCATCGGGAGTCTGGAGACGAAATGCATCCATCGCTCGAAGAGATCTCAAGAGACCTCTGCCAACCAGGCTTCGCTCACTCCTCAAGCCGTGGTCGGAGGCAAAGAACCTGAAAAGATCAGTTCCTCTTCAATCACCACATCCGTCGGTCATCATCCACACGGATGCCTCGTTAGAAGGGTGGGAAGGTCACTCCCACCAGCGACAAGTTCAAGGAACATGGTCTCCCCTATTCAAGACGTTTCACATTAACATCTTGGAGGCCATGGTGGTTCTTCTCACTCTGAAGAAACTGTTCCCTCGTCCTTCGATCCACATCCGTCTCACTCTGGACAGCGCCGTTGTGGTCAGATGTATCAAACGTCAGGGCTCTTGATCGCCCCAACTCAACCAAGTGCTGTTACCCATCTTCCGCCTAGCGGACAGGAAGAGATGGCACCTCTCAGCAGTTCACCTACAAGGATTCCGCAATGTAACGTCGGACGCTCTATCGAGGACAAGCCCCATAGAGTCAGAATGGTCCCTAGACGCAAACTCATTCTCCATCTCCCGTCAAGTCCCGGAACTGCAGATCGACCTCTTCGCGACGAGCGACAACAACCAACTTCCTCTGTACAGCCTCATACGAGGACCCCAAGGCAGAAGCGGTGGACGCCATGTCCCTGGATTGGAACAGATGGTCCAAGATTTACCTGTTCCCTCCACCCAACCTTCTGCTGTAAGTCCTCTCCAAACTGAGAACCTTCAAGGGAACAGCAGCCCTAGTGGCTCCCAAGTGGCCCCGGAGCAACTGGTTCCCTCTAGTCCTGGAGCTACAGCCCAAGCTGATCCCTCTGCCGGACCCAGTTCTCTCCCAGCAGGTTCAGAAGTCAACTGTCTTCGCTTCATCAAAGAAAACCTGAGACCTTCATCTCATGATTTTCTCTCCCTAGCCGTGAAGAAAAGGTTCGGAATCTCGAAGAAATGTTTAGACTTCCTAGAGGAATACAAAATAAAGTCTACCAGAAGGCAATATGAGTCATCCTGGAAGAATTGGGTGTCCTTCGTCAAGGCAAAGAATCCTATGGAAATATCCATAGATTTCTGTATGTCCTTCATTCACCTTCATGGACAAGGCTTAGGAGCCAATACGATTTCCACTTGTAAATCGGCCTTGACTAGACCACTACTGTACGCCTTCCAGATAGACCTGTCCAACGAAATCTTTAACAAACTCCCGAAGGCATGTGTTAGACTCCGTCCTGCAACTCCACCGAGACCCATCTCCTGGTCTCTGGATAAGGTGCTCCATTTTGCCTCTAGCCTGGACAATGAATCTTGCCCTCTGAAAGACTTGACTCAAAAAGTGATTTTCCATTTTGCTCTCGCCTCGGGAGCACGAGTCAGTGAAATAGTGGCTTTATCTAGAGAAGAGGGCCAGATACAGTTTGCCGAAACAAGGGAACTTACCCTCTTCCCTGACCCAACGTTTCTCGCTAAGAATGAACTCCCTACTGAGAGGTGGGGCCCATGGAGAATTGGCGGAGGACAACTCTTTAAAGGAGAAACATCGGGTAGTGAAGATCACCTACTTTATTCGCAGAGCGGATCCTGACAGTACACCCGCAGGTCACGATCCTAGAAAAGTCGCCTCTTCCCTAAATTTCTTCCAAGGAATGGATTTCGAAAGCCTTCGATCTTTCACAGGCTGGAAATCCTCAAGAGTGTTCTTTAAACACTATGCAAAGCAGGTGCACGAAGTCAAGAGATTCGTGGTAGCAGCAGGTAGTGTATTGAAACCTGCTGCTTAGTGCTGCGTAGGACAGTGAGTTATTTCGGGACTCTAACTCAACGGGTGCCTGTGTTGACCCTAGTGCAATACATAGTGATTTTAAGTGAAAGACTGTTCTTCTACAAGGTGAAGTAACATAGACTTGAACACGTGTGCTACATGTTTATTTGGACATGAAGTGTATTGTGACTTTAAAACACTTTTAGTTCCTCTGGAACCCATGTGTGTAATGGCAAGTTTTCCTTTTCAGATTCCACACCCTTGTCTTATGTAGTCCTCGGTCTATGTTTATTAATCAACAATTTTAATGTAAATTATTTACCTTATTTCATATTATCGCAAATTTTTTCTTGAATAAAATAGAAATTTCGCTACCATATGCATCTTATTTCGCTCCTCTATATGAAATACACTACTGTTACAGTGTTTTATTGCCCCTATTTCGACCTTTATTATAATTCATGTTATAATATTGCTCCTGTGTGATATAAGCTCACCTAAGAAAACTGAAATATTTGTTCCCACACAAGTACTTAACTTTCCTGATCTGTCTGCGAGACCGACAAGATCCTCGTCTACAGGTGAGTTTTTCTTCATCAGGATACTTCAAGATGTTCCTCTCGTCCAAACAGGACTTCCCTGCCAGGGGGCCAGGAAGCCATGTCATAGTTTATGTCATTGGTAGTGACATGTAACGGAGATGTCACGGTCTCTAAGGTCATCAGACCAAAGGAATATTGTTTGAAGTAGAAGGGACCACCGAAACGGGGAAAATCCACGATACACTAATTCTCTGGTACACTTCCATCAAGACGTCAAGGCTTGAGCCCAAAAAACGGATTTTGAGCGGAGCAAAAAATCTATTTTTTGGTGAGATAACCATGATGTCCTGATGGACCCACCCTCGTTCTCTACTCTGGCCTGTCAGGCCCCTCCCTTTCTTATTGTATCATTGAGGCTGACAGATACGCTGGATGGAATCAAGGAATGGAGCGCGCTGATATGACGTAAACCAAGATGGCGGCCAGCTATGGCGGCTGTTTGTTTACATCACTAGGTACCGTAACAGTAATGCAGGAGGAGAGTTTTGTAACGGCTCCTCCTAATACTTGCTACACTTCCCCCTAGAAGGGTAAACGCTATTTGGGGTGCAGATAGCTATGTGGCGTGTCAAGCATACGTCCCCTGTTATTATACGATATCCCACAGGGAAACCTTATGGGTACTCGCGCCAGAAGTTAGAATTCTGTGAAACCTGTAGTTTAATTCTCTGGGAATATCTACTGTAGTCATATATACCCTCAGGAAGCTACTGAAGGAACCTTCCATCAGGACGTCATGGCTATCTCACCCAAAAATAAATTTTTCGCTTCGCTCAAAATCCGTTGTATACTTCCTAGAAGCCAAAAACATATGTACAATCACTGAATCTTATATGTATAAATGCCTAAAATCTTCATTTATAAATTAACACTAGGAACACTTATTATATCATGCATGAGAGTAAACAAAAACCGCTTAGGCTATCGAGCCTAGGTGCTAGGCTAGTACACTAGCATACGAATCGGCTACCTACACTCGCCGAAAATGGATTCTATCAGCATAATATAACTAATTAGTAGCAATGAAGACTAAATAACTAATGCTGATAATTAGTTATAAGACCGGGTAAGGTTGTTCTGGCTAACTAAATAAAGCATGCGAAGCGAACAACAGCGTCCGACATGACGCCTTCGGTCAAGGCACAGCTCCGCCACAAAACACGGTATTTTAAGATAAAAAGGTGTTACTTTACGGCTAGAACTGATTTATACAATACGAGAATATGGTACTCAACTTTCCAGAAGAAGGCGAGGCTGAAGATTGTGACATAATGGATCATTTAGCGAAAAACTGGGAAAAGCACCTTGTCATAAACGCTACGTGAGAAGGAATGAGGATGGCGCGCATTGGTGACGTCAACCAATATGGCGGCCAACATGGCGACCGGATGTTGACGTCGCCGAGTACCGTAACAGTAACGGAGGAGGAGAACTTTGTAACGGTTTCTCCCATATCTTGCCACACTTCCCCCTTGAAGCGTAAATGCTATGTGGGGTGCAGATAGCTATGTGGCGTGTCTAGTGTACATCCCCTGTTTTTATACGATATCCTAAAGGGAAACCTTATGGGTACTCGCGCCAGAAGTTAGAATTCTGTGAAACCTTTAATTTGATTCTCTGGGAATATCTACTGTAGTCATATATACCCTTAGGAAGCTACTGAAGGAACCTTCCATCAGGACGACATGGCTTGAGCCCAAAAATACTATTTCAGTGTATAGAAAGTGGTAGCTTCTTAGAGGTTAACAGGAATTTTTACATAGTAAATCTTAATGAATTACTAGTCACTTCAAAATGTACTGTATATTGATTAGGCTGAAGTAACATTTATGTATAATTATGTTATGAAGATTATACAATGTTAATTGGTCTGACTTGGTAATTGTAGCCCTAAGTTTCTTGAGAAAACATTTTTGTTCTCCCTATTTGATGAAGTTTGTGATAAAGTTGCCCTTTTAGTTTCTCAGTAAATGATACAATGTTAAACTAGTTTCAACTGATTTATATAATTTTGCTCACGTGGATAAAATTCAATTGATATTTAAGATGATGGTTGTACCAGTGGAATACTATTTTGGAGCCTAATCTACCATTCTTGCCTCTAATGAATGCTGAAAATGTCTTGAAAAATAATTGTTATAATTGGGAATATATGCAGTAGGTGAGCAATTTTATGCAAATGAAGCCGGGAGCAGTATGTAAAAGGACACAACAAAATGTTCCGATGTAATGGTGCCCTCTAGTGTATCCTTGAAAATATAAGTCAAAGCTTGTATTTCTTAACCAGACTATTTTAAACTACATGGATGGAGTAGATCGACCTGCGACTTAGGCTGACCACGGTCTCTAATGCATTGGCAACCCCTAAGAGGTACGAAGATCGCCTGATAATATTTGTATAAGCTGTATACATGTGCTGGATCAGCACAGACAAACGGACAGACAAGATTAGGATAAGATGAAGCAGCAATGATGGCTGGGAGTGAGTCTGAAGTAGGAGCCAGTGGCGCTGCAAAGTAGGTCTCTCCGTCATCCTAAACCCGTTCCTTCTTGGTCCTGGAGAAGAAATTCCTATTTTCTTATAATAGGTACTATAAGGACATCGTTCCCTCCGTCGTCCAGCATTCTCATCGAATTCTCCTTTTCACTTAAATTCTCTTTTCGCCACACTGTGGTTCACTGTATATATTTATTCCGCTTCCTCAGAGCTACAATTTTATGTATTTATCATTTCGCTACCTATTTCTATTGACTTGTATTTCAAGTATTTGTACGTGTGAAAAAACACACATTTTGTGGCGGGTAGTTCAAGCCAGATTGACGCCTGCGCGCATGCTACTTTTCAGTCCGCACCTTGTATTATATTCTTGCACATGTTTGAATAAAGCGTCAGTTGTTGTTGGTGATAGCTCGTCTCACTGTCCTTACAACTGGTGACCCCGGAGTTGAAGTAGCATCAGCGGTTTTGGCTTTGCCATTAACGGACTTATTACGGCCGTGCTACCTTCTTATACTCCTTTACCTCAGGCGTGAGCTTCGGCCTTTGGTGCTTCCACACCTCGGTGCATTTGTAAGGCAGTAGGATGAGCTTAACCGACATATCAAATTCCCACCTCTTCGCCAACTTGTCGACTGACTACAATGGTGGATTCAACCCGCATATCACGCCCAACGGCCTCACCTCCACGCCCAAAGTCAAAATGCCGCTGTTTTCTCAACACAACACCGCTTCCTGGTTCCTGAGAGCGGACGTACTCTTCCGAGTCGCTAGGGTCAGCAACTCCTGCACCAAGACCGACATCGTTCTCACCTCCATCCCAGAGGAGGTATTCGACAAGATTTCCCCATGGCTCAACGCCCAGGCTGGCCAAGTTTCCTACGATGACCTGAGAACGAAACTCATCGGTATCTACTCACTCTTCGTTTCAGCAAGGGCACACAAAGTCCTGGAACTTGCTGGCAAACCCATGGGTGACACCTCTCCTGTCGAGGCGTGGGACGAGGTGTACCGGCCTGCTAATGCTTCCCGAGACTGACAGCAACGGCCGACGGTGCGAGATTAGCCCATCTCATGAGATTTTCCTTTGATGCCTGCCGCAGGACGTAAGGGCCCAATTAACGGACGCCAACACACTTCCAATGAACGAACTCCTGTCGAAGGCTCAGAAGCTCCACGAGCCCTCTAAAGCATCTCGCCTCTGGGCATCATCAGTATCGTCTTCGTTCTCCTCCTTCAGCTGCTCTTTCATAGACTCTTCAACAACGCCTCCTGACGACGACGACGAGATCAACGCTCTGGCAAGGAGAAAACCACTGCAACCGATACGTCTGAACTCTAGGCCTAATCCAGCATGGTGCTTCTACCACCAGCAGTTCGGCAGGGACGCCAAGAAATGTAGGGCACCATGCAATTTCCCTAGAAGATGATGCCAGAAGAAACCACCTACCACCATCGCAGCTGCAGGAAACCAAAGCAAGAATGGTTTCTATATCCTCGACACCATCTCCAACCATAGATTCATGGTCAACACCGGCGCTATGCAGTCTAAATAAGATTCACTTTTTGTTCATGAAATGTTTATTATCACTTGGAAGGCATCACATGACAATGATAATATCTGCAATGAAAGATAGCATGATGAGAAATAAAATGGCATTTGCATCGGCAGTCAAAATAAATTCAATATGAAATTACACTGACACCTAATAGCATATATGGGTCAGTTAGTAAATTCACAGTATACACAGCTAGCTAATGAACCATTTGCT
This sequence comes from Palaemon carinicauda, assembly GCF_036898095.1. Classification (NCBI taxonomy): domain Eukaryota; kingdom Metazoa; phylum Arthropoda; class Malacostraca; order Decapoda; family Palaemonidae; genus Palaemon; species Palaemon carinicauda. The sequence goes on along the minus strand of NC_090725.1, from coordinate 317,745,675 downwards.
GCTAGCATATAATAGATAATAAAGTTTAGCTAAAGTCTATAGACAATAATACTGTACCATATACGCAGCGAGTAAATGAGCTGCCAAACTGAAACACTGTTTGCTTACATTCTCACAAATGAGCGCCAATGTATAGATGACGCAATACACATAAATGAAATAGGATCCTATAATGCACATAATGTATAGACGACACAATACACATAAATGAAATAGGATCCTATACAGTAATGCACATGAATGAAATAGGATCATATAATAATTATAACATGTACAATAGATATGAATAGACAATCCTCTACCTCCTCCCAAGTTTTTTTGGGGTACTAATAAGAAAACTCAAAAACAAAACTGAACATGTTAGAGCAATATATGAAAACTACTTTAGAAAAGCATATTAGCTGTGTGGCTATGGAGCATAGCTGAATGAAAAATATAATATCATTAAGATAAATAAAGGGTGGAAAAGTATTGGTCTGCAAAAACGAATCTATACGTATTACAATCATAGTCAGTCAAGTAGGCAGGCTTCTTGCGCAGCCTCTGAGGACGATCCGGAAGGGCACTTGGGGAGCTTGAAAGAAATTATCAGGAGAGGCATCAGGGTGTGCATCATGTAGTGCTGCGTCAGGTGCCTGTGGGTGGTGAACAGGTGTTATGGGAGATTGAGGACGTGGTGATGGGGGTGGTGTGGCATCTGTGGGAGATGTAGGCGCAGGGTATGGCACTTCCAGTTGATCAGTAGAGTGCGGTTCTGTATCAGGTTCTGGTGGCGATGATGGGCGTTGACGTGATTTCTCGTGCTGGGGAATTGGGTATCCAATGGTTAATCGTGGTCGTCTTGGAATAGCAGGGATGTATTTCCTCAGAAATTGTCTGTTGCGAAGAGTAGCCCTTCCAGAGCCATCGACCCTGACAATGTACTGATCGAATTGACACACTTCGGACACAACGCCTGTTTTGTCCCATTTTAATGGGTTCGGGCCTGTCTGGTTTTGGATGCGGACGTTGTCGCCAACTCTCAATGGCGGGGGCCGCTTAGTGTGCTCGGTCCAGTACTCGGCCATTCTCATATGGCGATTCCGGAGTGCTTCCTCGCGTTGTGCGAGGGTGCTTCTCCAAGTGGGATGGGGGTTGTATTTTCCTGGCAAGATGGGGATGAAATCCTTAATGGGCCTTCCGAAGATACACATAGCTGGAGAAACTTTGGTTTCTTTGTCAGGGGTATTCCGGTATTGAAGGACGGCGCACTGAAAGGCGTCGATGTTCAGGTCTCCTGTGGGCCCAGTGTTGTCGGTGAGGAGTCTTTTCGCTATTTTAACGCCAACCTCTGCCCTACAATTAGAATGGGGAAAATAGGTTGAGGAAAGACGATGGTCAACCCCCCAAGCCTGAAGGAAATCTTGAGTGATTTTTGCAGAGAACTCTGGGCCACCATCAGAAGAAAGCTCATCAGCGATTCCATATGTTGCGAATATCCTCCGTAGACTGTTGATAAGCCCAGTGGCACCATCTGCTGCGCGTTCGATGACAGGCCAATTTGAATAACTGTCCACTACAACAAGGTACTGTTGTCCTTTGTAGTGGAAAAAATCGGCACAAATATGCTGAAATGGATAGGCAGGAGGGTTTTGTGGATGTGGGGGAAGGGCGGGTTGGGAAGGTGCAATGCGGTTACAGTGATAACAGTTCATACGTGTGTCTTGGAGATCTTTAGAGATGCCGGGCCAAAATACAGACGAATCTGCTCGTGCTGTCATCGAGGTGATTCCCTGGTGAGCCGCATGAAGGGCTTGGAGTACTTGTTTACGAAGGGTGGGGGGGATCACAATTCTGTCTTTGTAGATGACTACACCGTCTACAGTATACAATTCGTGGCGGAACTTATGGTATTCGTGGAGATGCGGTGGTACGTCATTCTTAGCCTCGGGGATGCCATTTTCAATCAGTGAGATCAGATGTTGAAAGTCCGGGCAGCTGTTAGTTGCAGTTTGAACTTTGTCCCACGTCACTGAGCCGAGGGTTTGCAGGGATGTAACGTGTGCACACTGCAGGGCAGAGTCGATATCATCCTTTATTTCATCACTGCAGGAGTGCATGGATGCGATGTCGTCCTGCAAACGTAGTTTCATTGGAGGACCATTGCCTGTGGGATGTCGTGAGAGCGTGTCGGCTGCTTTGTGTTTTGTGCCAGGAACATGGACCATTTCGAAGCGGTATCGTAGTGTCTTTTCTTTCAAGTTTCGAAGGCGAGCGTTGGAGATGTCTTCAAAAGATCGATCACCAAAGATTTTCAGTAGGGGCTTGTGGTCCACTGCGATGAACAAGCTAGGGCATCTAAGGACGAAGAATCTGGTTTTGTTAAGGGCTTCCACTACAGCCAAGGCCTCTCCTTCAATGGGTGCATAACGAGACTCTGCTGGGTGTGTGCATCTACTCCCAATTAAGGTGGTTTTCCAGCCCGATTTGCAGCAAAATGGCCGGGTTGGTGTGCACAGGCAGTGTTTTTGGGTGAGCCAGAACCCAATGCCTGATTTGGACCAGTCGGTAGCAAGGCATGTTGGTTTTTCTTTATCGTAGATCTGAACGCCCCTCTTGATTTCGTCGATTATGTGATCTTTAGATTCCTCAAAAAGGTTGTCCATGTGTCTGTCCCAACAGAAAGGGTTGCCAGGGCGCAAAATGTTACGAAACGGGGTCATGCGTTTGGTCATAGAGAAGGCATAAGAGACTTGATTGATGAGGCCAAACCAGGAGCGCACGTCGGTTATGTTTTTTGGTGTGGGGAAATCGCGTATTGCAGACAAATATTTCTCACATGGCCGGACGCAATCTGGTGTGATTTCAAACCCCGCAAACTGGACAGTGTTAGCTGAAAAAACAAACTTGTCAGGATTTAAAATGATACCATTATGACCACAAATATCTAACCATTGTACTGTCTGGAAGAAACTCTCCTCTATGTTGTCTGCCCAGAGCAACGTGTCATCGATGCACTTGGTTTTGTTCGGGATATGACCGACCAGTTCGTTGTATCGTCTGGAATAGCCGTCACCAGAAGCTATGTATCCTTGTGGGGCCGTGCAATACCTGTAGCGGCTCCATGGTGTGATGAATGTTGTTAGGTGACGGTCTTCGGGCCGTAGCGGTACGCTGTGGTATCCATTCCAGGCATCTAAGACGGTTTTACGTTTACCTGCTGGCACTGCACGAGCTTGATGGAAAGGGGATGGTGTGTGGTGTGTTTCGCGAGTGGCATGGAGGTTGAGGGCTTGCAGATCTACTGTGCGACGTGGTTTACCATTCTTCTTGGCGCAAACTACCATACCGCTCATCCATGTGACAGGCTCGCCTATGGGAACCTGTTCGAGGACTCCTAGGTTCACATCCTTGTCCAGTCCTTGTTTTACCTCATCCTGCCAGTGAAGGGGAACGGGTATAGGGGTATGTACCGCTACTGGTTCAGCATGTGGATCAATCATTAATTTTAACGGGGGTCCTGACATCATGGGTAGCTTTTGGTGTTCACATGTATTAAAAGTGCTGGATGCGTAGTGTTCTAGGAGGAACTTCTGCAACTTCTCTCTATTAGCCTCCGTTGCAGCGAATGGTAACTTTTGGGGTGGTGGTGGGGGGAGTTGTCTCTGGGGGCACGAGCATTCCTCTGTCTGAATATTAGTCGATGATGTTTCCTGTGTCGCTTCGCCAATGCAGGGGAAGGTAGAAGAGATTATACCTAAGGCGATGCAGCCCTCTTTGCTCAAGTAAATCTTGTCAGAGTTGTCGGTGACATAGGTGATTTGTCTGGTTTCAACCAATTTACCCCTGTTGTTGGTACCTGTAAAGCGAAGAATAACGGCTCCTAGAATATTTATGCCTTTACTGTTGGCAGCTTTCATGGAGATATTAACTGGAATCAGATCAGAATGCTTGATGTGAAGTTTATTCAGAGCATGGATACCTGCCAGACAACTCTGACAGCCTGTGTCTGCCATTACTCGAGCCACTGCTGCTTTCGGTGGGGCGTGAAGTTTGAAGCCGAAGTGGGAATAGTCTTCTGTGGAAGTGGATATTTTGAGGTTAATGAATGGTTGGGGCCCAGAGGGCCTTTTAATCCATGATTTTGACATGGCGTCATACTGATGGTGATCAAGTGTAATGGATGAGTTGTTATGATATGTGGTGACAGAACAAAGTTCATTAAACACAGCATTATCTTCAGGTTGGATTGCAGCATGTGATTGTATTCCACTTGCCTGAGGTGATTTCTTCCTGCAAACTGAAGCAAAATGGTGTAATTTATTGCAAGAAAGGCATGTTTTATCAAATGCAGGGCATTCTGATTTTCTGAGACTTGCAGGGGCCTTTCTGCCATGCCCTGTTTTACCACAATAAGAGCAACTCACATCAGAAGCAGGTTTATTTAAGTCATGTTTCACAATCCTGGTTCGGTTAAATTTTTTGTACGAACTTGAGGCATCGGTGCTTGGGGATTCCGTGAATAAAGACGCTGAGCGTTTACCGGCTTCTTTTCTTTCTACAAATCTAAAAACTTCTTCTAGTGTCATGTTTTGATTTGTGTTACCCAACAGGTCAAGTTGTATCTCCTGGTCTTCAATGCCTCTGATAAGGATATCCTGAATAATTGGCTCGGTATAATTCACTTCACTATCGCAGGAAGGGCAATCTAGGAGGAATTTACATATACCAGCTTGCCCCCTTAATCTGGCTCCAAATGCTCGGATGGGTTCGTCTCTGTCTTGCCTCATATTATGGAGTGTGACCCGTGCCACCATTACATTTTCTTCACGTACGGCTAGGGCTCGAATGGCAGCAATGACTTCGGCAATAGGTTTTGCGAGGAGGCTGCCTCCAGCAGCTCTAGTTACATCTTTATGCAATTGATCTTCACAACACTCTAGCAGCTGAACAACAGCTTCTTGCCCGTTAATGGCTGTGGCATTTACATATTCATCCCACCTTATTAAAAAATATGACCATTCTTCAGTGGTTCCTGCGGCAGTGATGGTAGGCCTCTTAACCTTTTCCACTTGTGCATGTTGCGCTGCAGCACCTGGTCGAGCAGCAGCTGTGTGGTTTATGCAATGGGCGGTCAGTAGGGCAGCAACAATGGCGTCAGACAGGTCGGGGGTCACATAATTGCAATTGTCGATGGGGCATTGTACAGCAGGCATTGTAATGTAGCAAGATCACTGATATTATCATAAATAAGATTCACTTTTTGTTCATGAAATGTTTATTATCACTTGGAAGGCATCACATGACAATGATAATATCTGCAATGAAAGATAGCATGATGAGAAATAAAATGGCATTTGCATCGGCAGTCAAAATAAATTCAATATGAAATTACACTGACACCTAATAGCATATATGGGTCAGTTAGTAAATTCACAGTATACACAGCTAGCTAATGAACCATTTGCTGCTAGCATATAATAGATAATAAAGTTTAGCTAAAGTCTATAGACAATAATACTGTACCATATACGCAGCGAGTAAATGAGCTGCCAAACTGAAACACTGTTTGCTTACATTCTCACAAATGAGCGCCAATGTATAGATGACGCAATACACATAAATGAAATAGGATCCTATAATGCACATAATGTATAGACGACACAATACACATAAATGAAATAGGATCCTATACAGTAATGCACATGAATGAAATAGGATCATATAATAATTATAACATGTACAATAGATATGAATAGACGCCAAGAAATGTAGGGCACCATGCAATTTCCCTAGAAGATGATGCCAGAAGAAACCACCTACCACCATCGCAGCTGCAGGAAACCAAAGCAAGAATGGTTTCTATATCCTCGACACCATCTCCAACCATAGACTCATGGTCAACACCGGCGCTATGCAGTCAACGTTCCCGCCGTCACAAGCCGACCTAGACCGTGGTCCAAGCAAAGACGCCCTCTTGCTTGTCACCGCCAACGGGTGTCCCATACGGTGTTATAGGACTAGGATCCTCAGGATATCTATCCTGGGCCGTTGTTCGTATTCCTGGCCCTTCGCCATCGCTGACATTTTCAAGCCCGAGCTCCGACAATCGCCGGGATCCCCCTCCAAGCACGGGATCTACCACCACATCACGATGACGGGACCTCCTACACACGCCAAATTCCGCCGCCTCCCGCCCCAGAAGCTGAGGGACGCCAAACGCGCCTTTGAGGACTTGGAGCGCATGGGTATCTGTAAGAAAGCATCGAGCCCCTGGGCATCTCCCCTACACATGGTAAAGACGCCTGACGGGACCTGGAGACCTTGCGGCGACTACAGGCGCCTCAACGTCATCACAACGCCCGACCACTACCCTCTGCCCAACATGCAAGACCTGACGAATGCGTTGCATGGCGCGAAATACTTCACCAAGATGGACCTTCTCAAGTCTTACTTCCAGGTCCCTGTATTTCTAGAGGACATTCCGAAAACTGCTATTGTGACACCGTTCGGATCCTACACCTTCGCATACTCAACCTTCGATCTACGCAATGGGGGGGGGGGCGACCTTCCAACGCCTAATGGATAGCGTCCTGGTGACCTACTATTCTGCGTTTGCTACATCGACGACATCCTGATATTTTCAAGAACAAGAGGAACCCTCCGATGCCCGAAACGATACGAAGACTAGTCTCATCAGCCCTCTACGCCGCCTGATGTCTTGGGGGGGGGGAGTACTTGTAAGGATATCGCTCCCTCTGTCGTCCAGCATTCTCATCGAATTCTCCATTTCCTTTAAATTCTCTTTTCGCCACACTGTGGTTGACTGTATATATTTATTCCGCTCCCCAGAGCTACAATTTTATGTATTTATCATTTCACTACCTATTTCTATTGACTTGTATTTCAAGTATTTGTACATGTGAAAAAATGATTTTGAGCGAAGCGAAAAATCTATTTTTGGGTGAGGTCGCCATGTCGTCCTGATGGAAGTTCCTTCAATAGTAGCTTCCTAGGTATATTTGACTACAGTGATATATCCCAGAGAATTTACCAAAGGTATCCAGAATTCTAACTCCTGGATCGAATATCCCTTAAAATTTAAAAAGGGATATTGCGTAATATCAGAGGACGTATTCTTGACACGTCTCATAGCTATCTACACTCCTAATAGCGCTTTCGCTTCAAGGGGAAAAGTGGCAAGAATATAGGAGAGTCGTTAAAAAGGCGACGCTCCTACTGTACTGTAAATAGTGCGCCAAATTGCCACCGCACGGCGCCACCAAGCCATTCTTTGTAGCTTTGTAGGTGTTGCAGATACAGTACCATAGGGAGGGATTCATTATCCTTTTGTCAAAAAGAGGGTGGGTCCATCAGGACGACATGGCTACCTCACCCAAAAATAGATTTTTCGCTTCACTCAAAATCCATTTTTTCGGCTTAGGCCATGTCGTCCTGATGGAAGTTTACCAGAGCATTAATGTATCTGTGGATTTTCAATAGTGCTGTTTATCTCGAGATAAATTTTTCCTTTTTTGGTCTTCGGGACCTAGAGACACTTGATGATACCGTTATACATCAATCAACTGATCATGGCATATGTCAGTGCTTCCTGCCCCGTACAGAGAAGAGTCTGGGTAGACTCTAGGAAAAAACCCGAGGATTGTGAGTTCAAGGAACAATCTAGCAAACAGTTTGTATATTAGTGTCATCATATACATAAAGCATAGTTTGTACCTAGATGGTATTGATCTGTGTAGGTTACTGATACCTCCCGAGTCTGGTTGTTAAAGAGACAGACAGGTTTATATATGTGTAGGAAACCTTAAATCAGTAAGATAAAAAGTTAAATTTAATCAGTCCTTACCTGTTTGCTTGGAACAGTAGTAACCTTAGTTCCCATTCTTTTCTTAAATATCAATAGAATCAAGGATGCTCTGACTTTATTCTTAATCTAGAATATTTGAGGCGAAAGAGACGCAAAGATTCCTTCTATTGTTTATTACAAAAATAGAAATCATAGTTGTATTCAATTACATTTTACGCTGAACAATTCTGCATAAAAGCATAAACAGTAATAACAGAAACAAAATAAGTTTCACCTGAAAAGGAAACACCAGCCACTCTATCGGAAATATAAAAATTTCACTATGTATTTTGTTGTTACTAGGAACACTGTGCATATAAGTATGCCTGGCACTTATGTTAGTCTATTTTGCTTAATGTCACCTGTGTAGATAGAACAGTCTATGGTGTCATCACTAAACACAATACTCAACATGATATGCCTTGTGAGTCTATCATGTACACCCTTCACTAAAAGTCCCAAATAGTGCACTGTTCTTCGCTGTAATCAAGTGGCAGGTTTTATCACACTGCCTGCTGCCACCACATGAAATTTTATTTCCTGTAATTGCTTCGCGTAGTGTTTGAAGAATACTCTGGATGACTTCCATCCAGTATAAGCACGAAGGCTTTCAAACGACATCGTCTGAAGGAAATTCAGAGACGAGGCAACTTTTCTCGGCTCATGACATGCGGGTGTACTGTCTGGATCCGCTCTGCGTATAAAATAGGTGATTTTCGCCCTTATCTGTTTCAAGGATAACGTTGAACCAGAAGTCTCTCCCCTGAAAAGCTGGCCTCCCTTAAAGTCTGAAGTTCTACGAAGATAGACCTTTAGGCATTCCACTGGGCAGAGGGATGCTTCTTCCTTCAGAGGGCAGATTCTCCAGGGACCCCATCTCTTAGTGGGCAGCTCGTTCTTGGCGAGAAACGTCGGGTCCGAAAAGAGGTTCAGTTCTCCGCAGTCTGTGAACTGAATGTGGCCATCATCCCACGAGAGGGCCACTATTTCGCTAACTTTGGCTCCTGAGGCTAGTGCAAATAAGAATATCACCTTTTGAGTCAAGTCTTTCAGCGAGCAATCTTCATTGTTCAGAGTTGATGCTAAGTGATGAACTTTATCCAAAGACCATGAAATGGGGTTTGGAGGAGCTGCGGGCAGAAATTTAGCATAGGCTTTAGGAATCTTGTTGAAGAGATTTCATCAGAAAAGTCTACCTGGAAGGCGTAAAGCATCGGTCTGGCTAGGGCAGATTTACATGTAGTAATCGTATTGGCAGCTAAACCTTGTTCATGAAGATGGATGAAGAAGGACAAATAGAAATCCGGAGAAATCTCCTTAGGTTTCTTCGCCTTGACAAAGGCCACCCATTTCTTCCAGGAAGACTCAGATTGTCTTCTTGTTGACTTTGACTTGTATTCTTCTAAGAAGTTAATATTGTCCCTAGAAATCTCGAACCGTTTCTTGACCGCTAAGGTGAGAAAATCATGAGATGAAGGTTCTGGGTTTTCTCTGATGAAGCTGAGACAGTCAATTTCTGCACTTGATGAGTCAGAACTGGGTCCGGCAACGGGATCAGCTTCAGGCGTAGTTCCGTTACCAGAGGGAACCAAACACTGTTGGGCCACTTGTGGGCCACTATTGTTGCTGTCCCTTGAAAGGATCTCAGTTTGTCGAGGACTTTCAGCAGAAGGTTGGTTGGAGGGAATAGGTAGATCTTGGACCATCTGTTCCAATCTATGGACATTGCATCCATCGCTTCTGCTAGAGGATCCTCGTACGGGGCTATGTACCGGGGTAGCTTCTTGTTGTCCCTCGTTGCGAACAGGTCTATCTGCAGTCCTGGGACTGCGTAATATGAAAGAGAATGATCTAGCGTCTAGGGACCATTCTGACTCTTATCGGGTTGACCCTGGATAGAGCGTCCGCTGTTACATTGCGGAACCCTTGAAGGTGGAGTGCTGACAAGTGCCATCTCTTCTTCTCCGCTAGTCGGAGGATGGCCGGTATCACTTGATTTATGTGAGGCGATCTCGAGCCTTGTCGGTTTAGGCATCTCATTACGACTTCGCTGTCTAGAACCAGACGGATGTGGATTGAGCAGCGAAGTTTCATTTTTTCAGATAGAAAAACTGCCATGGCTTCCACAAAATTGATGTGGAAGGTTTTGAAGAGGGGAGACCAGCTTCCTCGGACTTTCCGATGATGAGAGTGACCTCCCCACCGCTCTTTTGAGGCATCCGTGTGAACGGTGACTGATGGTGGAGGTGGTTGCAAAGGTACCTTGCTCTTTAGGTTCTTGGCCTCCGACCATTGCTTGAGTAGTGATCGCAGACGATTTGGTATCGGTCTTTGTAGATCTCTTCGAGTTTTTGATGCGTATTTTCTCCAAACTCCTGATGCATCTTTTAATTGTGCTCTCAATACTGGATCTGTCACTGAGGCAAACTGGAGGGACCCCATCACTCTCTCCTGTTGCCTTCTTGATATCCTGGCGGATTGAAGGAGTCTTTTGACAGATCCTGCTATCTCTTTCCTCTTCTTTAATGGAATGGAAAGGCAGTGTGACTGCAAGTCCCAGTGGACGCCCAGCCACTGGAACTTTTGAGCTGGAGATAGTCGAGACTTTTTCAAGTTGATCTTGAATCCTAAGTGTTCCAGGAACTGGATCACTTCCTTGGAGGCTTGCATGACTCTTCCTCGGATGTTGCCCACACCAGCCAGTCATCCAGGTAGGCTACCACCTGAATTCCCTTTAGGCGTAGTTGATGAATGACTGCATTCGCAAGCTTGGTGAATACCCTTGGAACTATGTTTAGACCGAAGGGCATGGCTCTGAAAACGTACTTTCTTTTCTGTAGTTTGAACCCTAGGTAGGGGGAAACTTGACAGCTGATTGGAACGTGCCAGTACGCATCTGTCATGTCTATGGAGACTGTGTATGCCCGTTTGGGCAAAAGGGTCCTTATGTGTTGAAGCGTCAGCATTTTGAACTTGTAGTTCACTATGAATTTGTTGAGTGGTGATAAGTCCAGAATGACTCTGAGCTTTTCTGAGTCCTTCTTCGGAACACAAAATAGCCTTCCTTGGAATCTGATGGACTTCGCCTTCCTTATAACTCTTTTGTTCAGGAGTTCCTGATCATATTCTTCCAGTATGGGGGTTGAGTGTTGGAAGAATTGAGGGAAGTTTGGTGGAGTTGAGCTCCAACTCCACCCTAGTCTGTTCTTGATTAGGCTGTGGGCCCAGGGATCGAAGGTCCAACAATCCCGGAAGAGGAGAAGTCTCCCTCCTACCGGTAGCATCTCACTTTGAGTGCTGGTTGGAGGATTTACCTCCTTGGCCACGTCCACCTTTGTTGCCCCTACCTCTGAAGGGGCGTCTAGAGGATCCTCGAAAGGAACCTCGAGACTTCGGCCTAAAGGTTGTTGACTGCCTTTCGAAGACTGGGGTGAACACAGGCGATTGGGTCGCCAGCGTTTGGGGCACCAGTTGGAAGTTCCTACTACGGACCCTACAAAAGTTATTCCCGCACTCGGGATGCTCCTCCTGTAAAGAAAGAAAAGCATATATGTATTCGGTGAAATTCTCAGATTTCACCATACATAATTTTAATAATATTAGCTTGGATAGAGTAGGCTAGAAAATAGGAAAGACACCTACTTGTGTTTCCTGTCCAGCCCATTGCTATGACCTCCTCCGATATTGAACACTAAATACTTAACGAATTTTAGGGGAAGATGATATCCTTTGATATAAAGTGTCTTCTTAACACAATCTTCTAGGTTCAATATTGGGCATTAAAATAATGGTTGATAACCATTAAATGGTAGAGAGAATCTGGTAGAGAGAATCGCTCTCTTATATGTGATGGTCTTACAATAGGCTGCCCATGAAGCACCTTGTAGGTTGGAAAAAACTTTTGGGCTACAGCACTGACTGTCGGCGGCATGCCGCCAGTCCTGCCGGAACATGCCAGGCCTGCCAGCATATGCCGGCCTATTCTGGGCTATTGAAGGCAGTTACTGTCCTCAGAGTAATGGGCGGAGGTCGCCAGCAGCGGCTCTGCCGGCCGGCAGCCGAAGGATCCCTCTATCAAGTAGGAACCGGCGGCAGCGGGCGTCAAATGTCTAGACTTTGGGTGGACGGCTGCCGGCCTACAGCTTAGTTGCCGGCAGCCGGTCATAGTATGTCTACTGTCGTTGGGTCGTCGATCAGCGACACCCATGGCAAGTGGCGGCAGAGCAACTGCCGGCCGACAGACAACCAACATGTCCGCCGGCAGCTACGCCCGGCCCAGTATAAGGAAAGGCAGAGAAAAAGAGAGGATGGAGGAAGGTAAAGGCTCAGCCTTGCTGGCCTACATCCAGAATGAGGGTTCAAGTGGAAGGGGGAATTATATTCGGGCTTCCACCCAACCCTATCCCATCCATATGGGCTATGGAAGGCAGTCCAAGGGAGGACTGAAGAACACTATAATGAGTATGAGGGTACCTGCCGGCGGCGGCAGACAGGGAGCTCAGGCCAATTCTTCAGATTACCCATAGGGTCAAATGTAGAATGACGGCCAGGGAGAGTGATGGCTCATCCATCACAAAAGAGACAGATGGGAGGGGGTAAGGGTCCTATAAGTAAGGTAATACCCGAAGGCACTACCTAACTTGAAGGATTCTGATCTCATAAAGTAACCTCAAGTAGGGGAAATCATTTCCCCAGGTTGGGTTAGTCAAGTGAGAAAGCGGCACACAGGACACAATCTCGCAAGAGAACAGAATCTCGTACCAGAGATCTTAGGCAAGGAAGAAATCCTTTCTTCGGTCTAAGATCTACCAGCACAGGACTGTCTGCTAGACAAAGGAAGGAGGAATTGTCATACAAAACCTCCACGTATGGTCTAGGGAGGTCTAGCCTCCAGTAAAGACAACTTAACCTGACTTGGGAAATCATTTCACCAAGACAGTAAGATGCCTAACACAGACTTATTACTCTGATGTCCCGTTCTAAGCTCAAAAACTGACTCAGTGGTTAGGAGAAAGAAACAAAACACCCCAGTAAAACTTTGCCAGAACTCAGTTCACAGCAAAGCTAACTGAGGATAGCCTAGGCTAATCACAGGGAAGGGGGATTGCTCTTAAATCTTGCCAGGAGATTAGTATCGACTTAAAAGGTATAGGAGGTGTCAGTCTCCCCTTAAAAGACAATACAAGAGTAATGGGGACATGTAAGAAAGTATACTAAAGCCCCTAGTCTAGTAGCCTAGGAGCATTGAGAATCGTTCACCGAAACTCTCTTGTATACTATCTTGAAAGAGAAAAATTTTATGCAGTAAAATCTTAATTGTATAAAATATTGCCTGAGCTTCAATAAAACTTTACCAGGAAGGTTATATCATGCTTGAAGTGTGTAGGTGCCTAGACTAGGAAGCCTAGGACTCGTGAGGCTCGATCATAAATAGCCAAATCCACGACAACAATGACATAATATAAAAATCCCTAGTTAAATTTCTAAATAGCTAAAGTTATTAAAGCAAATAATGCCGGGAAAGTCGTTCTGGCTAACTAAATGTACAAGAAAGAACTACCGCGTCCATGTCGCCATCCGGCTGGCAACTCTTGTTACGTTAATTACAATCTCAATTGAAAAGCAAAACTGGCAAGAGCTTACATTTACACAATTCAAAGATATTACTTAACTTTCCAGAAGCAGATGAGGCTGGTGAAGACATCATAGCGACAAATAAACTCCAAAATGGCAAGAGATAACGCGGGATAACACTGGTCAACAAAGCTACGGCAGAAAGAATAGCTTGGTGGCGCCGCGCGGTGGCGATTTGGCGCACTATTTACAGTACAGTAGGAGCGTCGCCTTTTTAACGACTCCTATATTCTTGCCACTTTTCCCCTCGAAGCGAAAGCGCTATTAGGTGTGTAGATAGCTATGAGACGTGTCAAGAATACGTCCTCTGATATTACGCGATATCCCTTTTTAAATTTTAAGGGATATTCGATCCAGGAGTTAGAATTCTGGATACCTTTGGTAAATTCTCTGGAATATATCACTGTAGTCAAATATACCTAGGAAGCTACTATTGAAGGAACTTCCATCAGGACGACATGGTCTAAGCCCAAAAAGACACACATATTGTGGCGGGTAGTTCAAGCCAGATTGGCGCCTGCACGCATGCTACTTTTCCGTCCGCACCTTGTATTATATTCTCGCACATGTTTGAATAAACCGTCAGTTGTTGTTGGTGATAGCTCGTCTCACTGTCCTTACAGTACGAACAGGATGACGTCCAGATAGGGAGTTTAAAGATTACATCATCATCTTACATGAAGTTAAGGGTAAGTTTTCCATGTCATGAGGTATTATTTTCCATTGGGCTTTTGAGTAATGTTACCTCATGACTGGTTTCTTTGCAAAGTTTTCTGCTATGAATCGCATACCAAGTTGAGTTTAATGGTAAATGGATTCATCAACAGAAAGTGGTTTCCTCTTCAATGAAATATACTGTGATCTTCCTATATCATTCACGTTTTTTTTTTTATCGTACAGGTACTGTATTTTAACATGTCTACTGATATATGTGAGAAATTTGAAATCTAATTGTTTGAGAGTTGTAAAATTTTCAGTGCTTTCTCTTTTTAGGTCACCTTATTTTCATTCCAATGAAGATAATGTAACACCTTATAAATTAGTATTAAATTAAAATTATTTATGATTGGTTACTTGGTGCCGGTGATGGGAGATGAGAATGAGAGAGAGATTACAAGAGAGGACATGAGGAGAGCACTAGATGAAACGAGAGTAGGAAAACCATCTGGTATGGATGGTGTAAGAGCTGAGATGTTGAAGGAAGGGGGTGTGACTGTACTTGAATGGTTGGTGAGATTGTTTAATATGTGTTTTGTGTTGTCAATGGTACCAGTAGATTGGTTTTGTGCATGTATTGTACCACTTTATAAGGGTAAGGGAGATGTGCATGAGTGTTGTAATTCAAGGGGTATTAGTTTGTTGAGTGTAGTTGGAAAAGTGTATGGTAGAGTACTGATTAATAGGATTAAGGATAAAACAGAGAATGCAATCTTAGAAGTACAGGGTGGTTTTAGAAGAGGTAGGGGTTGTATGAAACAGATTTTTACAGTTAGGCAGATATGAGAGAAATATTTAGCAAACGGTAAGGAGGTTTATGTTGCGTTTATGGATCTGGAGAAAGCATATGATAGAGATGATAGGGAAGAAATGTGGAATGTGATGAGGTTATATGGAATTGGTGGAAGGTTGTTGCAAGCAGTGAAAATGGATTTTGAGCGTAGCGAAAAATCTATTTTTGGGTGAGGTAGCCATGTCGTCCTGATGGAATTTCCTTCGAAGGTAGCTTCCTAGGTATATTTGACTACAGTGATATATCCCAGAGAATTTACCAAAGGTATCCAGAATTCTAACTCCTGGAGCGAATATCCCTTAAAATTTTACGAAGGGATATCGCGTAATATCAGAGGACGTATTCTTGACATGTCTCATGGCTATCTGCACCCCCAATAGAGCTTTCACTACGAGGGGAAAGAGAGGCAAGAATAAGGTGAGTCATTCCAGAGACATCGCTCTCAACGAGTCACTACTGCTCTGCAAATGGTGCGCCTGTCCGCCACCGCGAGGTGCCACCGTCATTCTTTGTAGCTTTCTAGGTGTTGCAGATACAGTACTATAGGGAGGGATTCATTATACTTTTGTCCCAAAAGAGGGTGGGTCCATCAGGACGACATGGCTACCTCGGGCCATGTCGTCGTGATGGAAGTGTACCAGAGCATTAATGTACCAGTGGATTTCCAATAGTGCCGTTCATCTCGAGCTAAATCTTTCCTCTTCGGTCATTAGACCTAGAGACACTTGATGTTACCGTTATACATCGATCAGCTGATCATAAAATATGTCAGTGCTTCCTGCCCCCTACAGGGAAGAGTCTGGGTAGACTCGAGGAAAAAACCCGAGGATTGTGAGTTCAAGGAACAATCTAGCAAACAGTTTGTATATTAGTGTCAGCATATACATAAAGCATAGTCTGTACTAGAATGGAATTGGCTTGGGCAGATTACTGTAACTCCTGGGTCTGTCGTGAAGAGACGGACAGGTTTATATATGTGTAGGAACACTTTAAGCAGTAAAATGAACAGTCTAGTACAACAAGATCTTACCTGTTTGCCTGGAACACCATGAATCTTAGTTTTGGTATTGACTTAAATATCAAAAGAGTCAAGGATGCTCTGACTTATACATTTAAATAACTATTTAAATAAATATTTGGGGCGAAAGAGACGCAAATATTCGTTCTATTGTTTATTACAAAATAGAAATCATGGTAGTAAGCAATTACAATGTATGTTGAATAATTCTACATACAAGCATAAACAGTAATAACAGGTTAAAAAGGGTTTGCCTGAAAAGGAAAACATTAGCCACTCAAGGGAAATATGCAGTTTCGCTATACAATCTGTTGTTACTAAAAACACTGTGCATATAAGAATTCCTGGCACTTGTGTCAGTTTATTATGCTTAATGTCACCTGTGTAGGGAGAACAGTCTATAGTGTTATCACTTAAACACAAAACTCAACACGATATGTGTTACGAGTCTATCGTGTACACCCTTCACTATAAGTCCCTAATAGTGCACTGTTCTTCGCAGTAATCAAGCAGCGGGTTTTATCACACTGCCCGCCGCCACCACATGAAACTTAATTTCTTTCAAACGACATCGTTTGGAAGAAATTCAGAGACGAGGCAACCTTCCTCATATCATGACCTGCGGGTGTACTGTCTGGATCCACTCTGCGAATGAAGTAGGTGATTTTCGCCCTAATCTGTTTCAAGGATAACGTTGAACCAGAAGTCTCTCCCCTGAAAAGCTGACCTCCCTTAAAGTCTGAAGTTCTACGAAGATAGACCTTTAGGCATTCCACTGGGCAGAGGGATGCTTCTTCCTTCAGAGGGCAGATTCTCCAGGGACCCCACCTTTTAGTGGGCAGCTCGTTCTTGGCGAGAAACGTCGGGTCCGGAAAGAGGTTCAGCTCTCCATTGTCTGTGAACTGAATGTGTCCATCATCCCTCGAGAGGGCCACTATTTCGCTAACAATGGCTCCCGAGGCTAGTGCAAATAAGAATATCACCTTTTGAGTCAAGTCTTTCAGCGAGCAATCCTCATTATTCAGGGTTGATGCTAAATGAAGAACTTTGTCCAAAGACAATGAAATGGGCTTAGGAAGAGCTGCGGGCCGAAGTTTTGCGAAGGCTTTAGGGATCTTGTTGAAGATTTCGTTGGAAAAGTCTACCTGGAAGGCATAAAGTTTTGGTCTGGCCAGAGCGGATTTACATGTAGTAATCGTATTGGCAGCTAAACCTTGTTCATGAAGATGGATGAAGAAGGACAAACAGAAGTCCGTAGAAATCTCCTTAGGTTTCTTCGCCTTGACAAAGGCCACCCATTTTTTCCAGGAAGACTCAGATTGTCTTCTTGTTGACTTTGACTTGTATTCTTCTAGGAAGTTGATACTGTCCCTAGAAATCCCAAACCGTTTCTTGACTGCTAAGGCGAGAAAATCATGAGATGAAAGTTCTGGGTTTTCACTGATGAAGCTGAGACAGTCAATTTCTGCACTTGCTGAGTCAGAACTGGGTCCGGCAACGGGATCAGTTTCAGGCGTAGTTCCGTTACCAAGGGGAACCAAACGCTGTTGGGCCACTTGTGGGCCACTATTGCTGCCGTCCCCCGAAAGGATCTCAGCTTGTCGAGGACTTTCAGCAGAAGGTTGGTTGGAGGGAATAGGTAGATCTTGGACCATCTGTTCCAATCTATGGACATTGCATCCATTGCTTCCGCTAGAGGATCCTCGTACGGGGCTACATACCGGGGTAGCTTCTTGTTGTCGCTCGTTGCGAACAGGTCTATCTGCAGTCCTGAGACTTTGCGTAAGATGAAGGAGAACGATCTTGCGTCTAGGGACCATTCTGACTCTATCGGTTTGGTTCTGGTAGAGCGTCCGCTGTCACATTGCGGAACCCTTGAAGGTGGACTGCTGACAAGTGCCATCTCTTCTTCTCCGCTAAACGGAGGATGGCTAGTAACACTTGATTTATGTGAGGCGATCTTGAGCCCTGTCGATTTAGGCATCTCATTATGACTTCACTGTCTAGAACCAGACGGATGTGGATTGAGCAGCGGAGTTTCAGTTTCTTTAGGGAAAGAAAAACTGCCATGGCTACCAGGAAGTTTATGTGGAAGGTTTTGAAGGGGGGAAACGAGGTTCCTTGGACTTTCCGATGGTGAGAGTGACCTCCCCACCCCTCTTTCGAGGCATCCGTGTGAACGTTGACTGACGGTGGAGGTGGTTGTAAGGGAATCCTGTTATTTAGGTTCTTGGCCTCCGACCATTGCTTGAGTAGGGCTTGCAGACGATTTGGTGTCGGTCTTTTTAGATCTCTTCGAGCGTTTGATGCGTATTTTCTCCAGACTCCTGATGCATCTTTTAATTGTGATCTCAATACTGGATCTGTCACTGAGGCGAACTGGTGAGACCCCAACACTCTCTCCTGTTGCCTTCTTGATATCCTTGCGGATCGAAGAAGGCTTCTGACAGATCCCGCTATCTCTTTCCGTTTCTGTGATGGAATGGAAAGGCAGTGCGACTGCAAGTTCCAGTGGAACTTCTGAGCTGGAGATAGTCGGGATTTTTCCTGATCCCAAGTGTTCCAGGAACTGGATCACTTTCATGGAGGCTTGCCTGCATTCTTCTTCGGATGCTGCCCACACCAGCCAGTCGTCCAGGTAGGCTACCACCTGGATTCCTTTTAGGCGTAGTTGATGAATGACTGCATTTGCAAGCTTGGTGAATACCCTTAGAGCTATGTTAAGCCCGAAGGGCATGGCCCTGAAGACATACTGTCTTCTTTGTAGTTTGAATCCCAGGTAGGGGGAAACTTGACGGCTGATCGGAACGTGCCAGTACGCATCTGTCATGTCTATGGAGACTGTGTATGCCCGTTTGGGCAACAGGGTCCTGATGTGTTGAAGCGTTAGCATTTTGAACTTGTAGTTCACTATGAACTTGTTGAGTGGTGACAAGTCCAGAATTACTCTGAGCTTTTCTGAGTCCTTCTTCGGAACACAAAATAGCCTTTCTTGGAATCTGACGGACTTCGTCTTCCGTATAACTCTTTTGTTCAAGAGTTCCTGATCATATTCTTCCAATATGGGGGTTGAGTGTTGGAAGAATTGAGGGAAGGTTGGTAGAGTTGAGCTCCAACTCCACCCTAGTCTGTTCTTGATTAGGCTCTGGACCCAGGGATCAAAGGTCCAACGATCCCGGAAGTAGAAGAGTCTCCCTCCTACTGGTAGCATCTCACTTTGAGTGCTAGGAGGAGGATTTACCTCCTTGGCCACGTCCACCCCTGTTGCCCCTACCTCTGGAGGGGCGTCTGGAGGAGCCTCGAAAGGATCCTCGAGACTTCGGCCGAAAGGTCGTAGACTGCCTTTCGAACACTGGGGTGAACACTGGTGACTGAGTCGCCAGGGTTTGGGGCACCCGTTGAAAGGTGGTGGGTGGTTGTGCCACCGTCTGGGGCACCGTGGCCGCGGGAAGCTGCTGTTGCTGCTTAGGCCGAGAGGGCACTCTAGGTCGTTTTGATCTATTCTTCGGCTGGGGACCCTCGTCAGCTGAAGATTTCCTTTTGGTGGACAAGCCCCACTTGGAAAGGAGGTTCCTGTTTTCAGTGGCAGCTTTGTCCACGACTTCTTTGACTACTTCACTTGGGAAGAGGTCTTTTCCCCAGATGTTGGAAGCTCTCAGCTTCCTGGGTTCGTGCCTCACCGCAGCTGAGGCGAACACGAACTCTCTGCAAGCCTTTCTGGCTTTAATAAAGTTGTACAGGTCTTTAGTCACTGTCGCCAGATGGGCTTTGGCGATGATCATGTACATGTCTGGTTTATCTGGGATGCTTGCCATTGTCTCCAGGCCAGTCTGTAGAGACAAGGAAGCGGCTAAGCGTTCTTTTGTCTCCTGCTCTCTACGTAGGAGAAAGTCCGACAGCTTGGGGAGGTCTTTGCCGAACTGTCGTCCGGCAATATCTGCCTCCAGCTTCCCGACTGTGAAGGTGTTGTGAACATCCTTCCAGTCTGCATCGTCTGATGGGAATGCAAGGTAGAAGGGTCTACACTCTTCCAGTGTAGGGCACGGTTTCCCTGCCTCGACTGCCTTTAAGGCTGCCTTGAGCCCTGTGTCCATAAAGGGAAAGGCACGTTGAGGATCAGCAATGAAGGACGGGTGCTTCTTGCTGAGAGCCGGCACCTTAGAGCTAGTATAGGCCCTCTCCTTCAAGGTGGTGGTAAATAAGGCCTGAGCCTTAGAGAGTTCACGGACAATCGTTTCCTTGGGCTCTGTCTCCTCTTTGGATGCGGGTTCCGTCCTGAGACGGACGTAGCAATCCGGGTAGGCCCCTTTGCTGGGCCAGAATTCAATTTCCTTTACTGGGACAGTACCCAGTTTATCCGAGAGGAAGATCTTCCCGCCCGACATGGGCGTGTGCTCTGCGTACCTCCAAGGGTTAACGTCAGAGAAGGCAGGGAGATCCTTAACGTCTAGCTTCTTTGGAGCCAAACATGCCGCAACCAGTTGCTGTATCTCGGTCCGAACCTCCTTCTCGGTCGATTTCTGTTGCATGTCTTGCACCATGGACAGCAACGAGTGCAAAGTACTCGTAAGCGAATCCAGTTGGGGCGCAGTGGAGGAAGTAGAAGGCACCGGCTCATTCCCTGTGGCTGATGACACCGAAATCGTATCGGCTTTCTCAGTTTGTGGTTCAGGTGGAACTTCATTGGCCTGATCCAACTCCTCCACTAGGAGATTGTTCTCAGTCTCCTCTGAGACAACTGACATGTTGTCCTCAAGTTGGGTGTTCTCCAAGGCATCCGAAACTGAACAAGGGGAATCTCAGGTTGAGCCTGGGGAATAACCACATCCGAAGATGCCCTAGGGAAAAGACATGCCCTCATCCTTTCGTTAGGAAGGTATGGGCCAGAAGTATTCTTCTGGAAACCCCTGACGCATTTACGCAGCTTCTCCCTTGCTGCGTCCCTTGACTCAGTGGACTTTTGGTCATCAAAAGCCTCTTTTACTTGGTTGTCACAAACGGTACATACCTGCAGGTCCCAATACTTGAGAGCCCCCTTGGTGACAGCGCAGCGAGCATGGGCCCTGCACATGTCGTGGCCGCAGAAGTTCTTACTGCGGACCCTGCAAAAACTATTCCTGCACTCAGGATGCTCCTCCTGTAAAGAAAGGTAAAGTCTATTAGTATTCGGTGAAATTCTCAAATTTCAACATACATAATATGTTATATTAGCTTGGATAGGGTAAGCTATAAGTAGGAAAGACACCTACATGTGTTTCCTGTCCAGCCAATTGCTATGACCTCCTCCAATATTGAAAACAGAATTCTTAAGAATCTTTTAGGGGAAGATGATATCCTATGATATAAGTGTACCTTAACACAATCCTCCAGTTTCAATAATTTGGAGTAAGGACAATAATGGATCATAACCATTAAAGGAAGAGAGAATCGCTCTCTTATATGTGATGGTCTCACAATAGGCTGCCCATGAAGCACCTTGTAGGATGGAAAAACTTTGGACTACAGTACTGACTGTCTGGCAACAAGTTGTCAGACTTGTCAGGCCTGCCGGCACCTGCCGGCGTCTGCCGGCCTATTCTGGGCTATTGAAGGCAAGTATTGTCTTCATAACATTGAGTGATAGGCCGCCGGCAACGGCTCTGCCGGCTGCCGGTGGTTCTGCCGGCGAGCCGCAGGCGGATCTGCCGGCCGGCAACAGCCCTGCCGGCAACAGCCCTGCCGGCCGGCGGCGGTCTCATGGATCTGCCGGCTGGCAGCCTAGGATCCTTCCATCAAGGGGACCCAAGGCAGTCGGCGGCAGAGGACCAGGAATGGGTGGCCGGCTGCCGGCCGGCAACTCAGCGGCCGGCAGTCGGTACCCAAATGTCCAATGTCTTTGGCCCAGTATGAAAGTACGAGAGAAAGAAAGGACGGAGGAAGGCAAGGGTTCAGTCTTGCCGACCTGTAATCCAGAAGGAGGGTTCAAGTGGAAGGGAGAATTAAATTCGGGCTTCCACCCAACCATATCCCAGTCATGAGGGATAATGGAAGGCAGTCCAAGGGAGGACCGTTGAACACTCTAAAGAATATGAGAATACCTTCCGGCAGCCGGCCTAGCCGGCGGCAGATGGGGAACCTCAGGCCAGTCCTACAAGAACTCTAGGGTCAATGTAGAACGACGGCCAGTAGGGTGTTGGATCATTCAACACGAAAGGGATAGCGGGGAGGGAATAGGTGTCCTATGGGTAAGGTAATGTCCGAAGGCACTACCTAACCTAAAGGATTCTGATCTCGTAAAGTAACCTCAGGTAGGGGAAGTCATTTCCCCAGGTTGGGTTAGTCAAGGGAGAGGATGTCTGTAGGACACCAACTCGCAAGAGAGCAGAATCTCGTACCAGAGATCTTAGGCAAGGAAGAAATCCTTTCTTCGGTCTAGGGTCTACCAGCACAGGACCGTCTGCTAGGCCAAGGAAGGGGGAATTGTCATACAAAACTCCCAAGTATGGCCTAGGGAGGTCTAGCCTCCTGAAAGAGCAGCTTAACCTGACCTGGGAAATCATTTCACCAAGACAGGGAGATGCCTAACACAAACTGATACTCTGATGTCCCGTCCTAAACTCAAAACCGACTCAGGGGTTAGGAGAAAGAAAATGGAACGTCTCAGTAAAACTTTGCCAGAACTCGGTTCACAGCAAAGAAAACTGAGAATAGTCTAGGCTAATCAGAGGGAAGGGGATTGCTCTTCAATCTCCTAGGAGATTGGTATTGACTTAAAATGTATAGGAGGTGTCAGTCTCCCCTTAAAAGGCAATACAAGAGTAATGGGGACATGTATGAAAGTATACTAAAGCCCCTAGGCTAGTAGCCTAGGAGCATTGAGAATCGATCACCGAAACTCTCTGTATACTATCTTGGAAGAGGAAAGCATAAATAAGTAATATCCTAAATGTGTAAAATATTGCCTGTGCTTCAATAAAACTTTATCAGGAAGGTTATATCATGCATGAAGTGTGAGGGTGCCTAGGCTAGGAAGCCTAGCACTCGTGAGGCTCGTTCATAATAGCTAAATTCACGACAACAATGACATAATATAAGAATCCATAGCTAAAAATCTAAATAGCTAAAGTTATTAAAGCGTATAAATGCCGGGAAAGGGTCGTTCTGGCTAACTAAATGAACAAAAGAACGACCGCGTCACTGATGCCATCCGGCGGGCAACAACTCTTGTTACGTTAATTACGATCTCAATCAAAACGCAAAACTGGCAAGAGCTTACATTTACACAAGATAAAGATATTACTTAACTTTCCAGAAGCTGATGAGGTTGGGGAAGACATCATAACTCCAAAAAACTCCAATATAGCGCGAGAGAACTGGGAAAAACACCGGTCTATCGAAGCTACAAGCAAAAGAATGACGGTGGCGCCTCGCGGTGGCGGACAGGCGCACTATTTGCAGAGCAGTAGTGACTCGTCGAGAGCGATGTCTCTGGAACGACTCACCTTATTCTTGCCTCTCTTTCCCCTCGTAGTGAAAGCTCTATTGGGGGTGCAGATAGCCATGAGACGTGTCAAGAATACGTCCTCTGATATTACGCGATATCCCTTCGTAAAATTTTTAGGGATATTCGCTCCAGGAGTTAGAATTCTTGATACCTTTGGTAAATTCTCTGGGATATATCACTGTAGTCAAATATACCTAGGAAGCTACCTTCGGAGGAACTTCCATCACGATGATATGGCCTGAGCCCAAAAAAGTTTCTACAAAGGTAGTAAAGCATGTGTTAGGATAGGAAATGAAATGAGCAATTGGTTTCCGGGGAGAGTGGGGCTGAGATAGGGATGTGTGATGTCGCCGTGGTTGTTTAACTTGTATGTTGATGGAGTGGTGAGAGAGGTAAATGCTTGAGTGTTTGGACGAGGATTAAAATTGGTAGACAAGAATGACCATGAATGGGAGGTAAATCAGTTGTTGATTGCGGATGATATAGTACTGGTTGCAGATGCGGAAGAGAAGCTTGTCCGATTAGTGACAATTTGTAAGGGTGTTTGAGAGAAGGAAGTTGAGAGTAAGGTTATGAGATGTACGAGAAGGGAAGGTGGTGGAAGGTTGAATGTTATATTGAATGGAGAGTTACTTGAGGAGGTGGATCAGTTTAAGTACTTGGGGTCTGTTGTTGCAGCAAATGGTGGAGAAGAAGTAGATGTACGTCAGCGAGTGAATGAAGGATGCAAAGTGTTGGGGGCAGTTAAGGGAGTAGTAAAAAATAGAGGGTTGGGCATGAATGTAAAGAGAGTTCTATATGAGAAAGTGATTGTACCAACTGTGATGTACAGATCAGAGCTGTGGGGAATGAAAGTGACGGAGAGACAGAAATTGAATGTGTTTGAGATGAAGTGTCTAAGGAGTATGGCTGGTGTATCTCGAGTAGATAGGGTTAGGAACGAAGTGGTGAAGGTGAGAACGGGTGTAAGAAATAAGTTAGCAGCCAGAGTGGATATGAATGTGTTGAGATGGTTTGGCCATATTGAGAGAATGGAAAATGGCTGTCTGCTAAAGAAGGTGATGAATGCAAGAGTTGATGGGAGAAGTACAAGTAGAAGGCCAAGGTTTGGGTGGATGGATGGAGTGAAGAAAACTCTGGGTGGTAGGAAGATAGATGGTGAGAGAGGCAAGAGTGCGTGCTAGAAATAGGAATGAATGGCGAGCGATTGTGACGCAGTTCCGGTAGGCCCTGCTGCTTCCTCCGGTGCCTTAGATGACAGCAGAGGTTGCAGAAGTAGGGGATTCAGCGTTATGAAGCTTCATCTGCGGTGGATAACGGGGGAGGGTGGGCTGTGGCACCCTAGCAGTTCCAGCCGAACTCGGTTGAGTCCCTTGTCAGGCTGGGAGGAACGTAGAGAGGAGAGGTCGCCCCCCCCTTTTTTTTTGATGTCGGCTACCCCCCAAAACTAGGAGAAGTGCCTTGGTATATGTATGTATGTATGTACTTGGTTTTGCCAAATTTATTAATTGGAGTTGGTACAACTTTTGTAATCTTTTAATAGAATTCCTAATTACTGTATTTTGATTGTTGATGTTCCTGTTAACCTAGCTCCGCAAGTCACAAAAACACTTGGAAGACCCAGTCCTACATGGTTGAGGACTATGAAGCGTGAAGTAGGAGATGAATGGAGAAGTAGCCTACTGATTTTAAAGCTGAAGATAGAGACGACTGGTGAAATCTAACAGAGGTCCTTTGCATCAATAGCCTTATTTTCTGCCTTTGACCCTGTTACTTTTTATTTCTTCCTACGATCTCCTACTTCCATGGGACTTACTGCTTTAACACTTTCTCTCATACTGACTGACTTTGTCATAATTCTTCCTTTTCGTGGACCTAAAGAGGATGGACCCTCCCGTGTCACTTCTCTCCCTTTCGCTATCAGTCTCTTATGCTTATTTCTCTTGTGTATTTTGGCAACTGTCGATCCTGGTTCTTGTGTTCCTTTTAGACCGTCTCACCATACCACTTCCTTATTCATCTCATTTTAACGTAACTTACCCCTTTACCATAAATTTGTGCTTCAACTTTGACAAAAAAAATTTTTTTTTTTTTGCTGTTTAACTTTAGCAAAATGTTGTGCTGTTTAATTTTAACGTAAATTTACGCTTTCCAACTTTACCGTGATTTTGATTGTATGACTAATGTAAATCTGATCAAAACTATCTTCCCTATCCATAATTTTATTTCTTGTTCACTAGTAAGTTTCTTGTCAAATTAATTCTCTCTTAAGGGCTGCCAACACGAGCCTGTATCTTACGTAAGGTAGGACAATCTAAAATTAACCCTAGGAGAAGATGATGATGTTCCTTAAAATCTTATTTCCAAGTTAGAGGAAATGTATGACAGCCTCTTGAAACTTTGAAAGAAAAGGAAATTCTGGCTGTAGGAGTGTTGCAATAAGCTTAACAACCTGGTGGGTGTTGTTTGTGTGTTGATAATTTTCAAATTTGGTCAGCTCTCATAATTGCTAATTATGATTTCTCAGGCAGTTGAAGGAAATGTAATTATCATCTTGCTAAAGTCCTTTCTCTAGGATTTAAACGTGGTTTTGTCAATTCTGTTTTGTAGATTGGTAGTGTTTTGGAGGTATTTAAGTGATAGTATATCTTTTCTCAATAATGTAGCTCTTGTTACTTCATTGGATGATTACCATTAATTTTTTGGTCCCATTCATTTTTAGTAAATAACTGTGAAGTAATCATAGGTTTGTCCTTGATGTTTAAAGGCTGCTCATGAATGCAAAGGCAAGGGACAATGGTATTGCCTCAGCAAGTAGGGTAGTACACTAGAGACTGACCATATAAACATGATCATTGCGTATGTCCCCTCTCCAGCCAAGCTAGTGCCAGTGAGGGCCTGGCAATGACTGCTGATGGCTTTGCAGGTAGACCTATAGACACCCCAAATATCTTCATCTTCACCTCACAATGATGGTAAAGTTGCAGACACTAAAGAAACTATAGATTTTGAACGGGACTCGAACCCCTGTCTGGCGAAGGACAGGCAGGGATGTTTCGAGTAGGCCTGCTTTAAAACCTTATGTTGTATTCCCTATACAATACTGTTTCAGTTGTCTTTATGCAAACTTTGTCACTACAAGGCTGCTGATTCATTTAGCTCAGAATAATTTACTTGTATAATAAAAAAACCATATATACAGTAAGTATAATGTAGAAGTATTTGATTAGTAGGCCTTTTAATCAGATATTTCTTTTTAGGCAGTTTGTTTTCCTAACTAAGTCGAGAATTGCAGCTTCCTCCTGTAACTGCATACAAATTGTCTCAATGAGTTGCCTTAGGTAACACCACAGCCCTTTTTTTTGTCATTCTACTTTTATATATAGAGAGGTTTTGGTATTAATTTTATTACTTGCAAAGCTAAAACCCTAGATAGGAAAGCAGGATGCTATAAGCCCAAGGGCTCCAATAAGGAAAATAGCCCAGTGAGGAAAGGAAATAAAAAAGTAAAATGATTAACAATCAAAGTATTTTAGGAATAGTAACAATATTGAAATAAATCTTTCATATATAAACTAAAAAGACAAGAGAAAGAGAAATAAGCTAGATTAGAGTACCCTCAAGCAAGAGAACTCTACCCCAAGACAGTGGAGGACCATGGTACTCTGGCTATGGTACTACCCATGACTAGAGAACAATGGTTTGATTTTGGAGAGTCCTAGAAGAGCTGCCTACCATACCTAAAGAGTCTCTTCTACCCTTACCAAGAGGAAAGTAGCCACTGAACAATTACATTGCAGAGGTCAACCCCTTGAATGAAGAATTGTATGGTTGTCAGGTGTACGAGGACAGAGGAGAATGTTGAAAGAAGAGGCCAGATTATTCAGTGTATGTGTAGGCCAAGGGAAAATGAGCCGTAACGAGAGAGAAGGATCCAATGTAGTACTGTCTGGCCAATCAAATTACCCAATAAATCTCTAGCGGTAGTATATCAATAGGTGGTTGGTGTCCTGGCCATCCTACTACCTGAAATGTTGAAGCCAACATTATCATGGTTTCCTATCATCCTATTTGCTTTTTAATTTCCTGCCTCCTCATGGACACATAGACAATGCTACCTCATGGACACATAGACAATGGTACCTCATGGACACATAGACAATGGTACTTCATGGACACATAGACAATGGTACCTCATGGACACATAGACAATGGTACCTCATGGACACATAGACAATGGTACCTCATGGACACATAGACAATGCTACCTCATGGACACAGACAATGGTACCTCATGGACACATAGACAATGGTACCTCATGGACACATAGACAATGGTACCTCATTAGCATGTAGAAAAGTCTGAAAAGTTTTATAAGAAATTGTGAGAACATAGACGTTATACTAAGCTGTAGGGTAAATTAAAGATCTTTCTACGTTCCGTACTACAGTACTGTAGCTGTGTTGATAAAGCTACATTTCATACAGTTAGCTTGAATATACAATTCTTATGTTGATTGTTTTGAATTTTATTGAATAATAGGCTAGTGTTGAGTTTATTGGCATCTCATGTGGGATTTTTTTTCTTTATTTTCTAAATTTGTGATGTAAAAATCTCATTTTAGTTTTATATTAATAGTATTAGTGTAATTGGAAGTTAAAATCTCATCCCAGATTGGAGAAGCAAAATTTCCCTCATAATAGTTTTACTCTTATCAAATATTGATATGCATAAATCAAATGTAAATAATTTAGTAGAATAGCAGAAAATTTATGAATTCAGGCAATTTACCCGGTGTTGGAGCAAAGGAGGCCATTCATATCCAACGCATAACAGGAGTAAAAGTAAAAGTTAAAAAGACAAATTGGACAGCAAGATGAAAAGAGATGAAGCGGAAATGGAAGTAAAGTTGAAAGCCAAAAAGTAGGTGTGGCTATGGCTTAGGGAAAGCTATAAAGAGCCCTACAATGAGAACTCCTTTCAAATCCAGTCTCCATCTGAATATTTGCTCCGCTTCTTTTTTCACTACAGGCCCAGACCATTTCGATTTCCCCATTATCACATTGTAATAAAATTGCAGGTCTTTTTTATCAAGTGCGAGCGACAATGGATCACAATGGCTCACGAAACCGGTAGTTTATGGTTTTTTCCCCCTTCTTTCAATGCAAAGTATTATGGCATTATTTAGCTTCCTTTAGTTATTTACATCTCTAATTTAAGTCTAGTTATTGATATTCATGAGAAATTTGAAATTTTAATTGTTGTGGGGATTTTCTTTTTATTTTCAGTAGTACGCTTTTGTTCTTGGATTAACCTCATTTAAAATTGATATTTTATCTAAGAAATTTTTGGATATCATAATCAAGTATGCAAAGTAGGATAATGTGACATTTAATGGGGATTAATTGCTCTTGAGTTAAATTTATTAGAAGTTAAAAGATGAGCATCTCATTACTCAAATATAGCATCATAATCATCATCATCATCTTCTACGTCTATTGACGCAAAGGGCATCGATTATATTTCGCTATTCGTCTCTATCTTGACCTTTTAATTCAATACTTCTCCATTCATCTTCGCCTACTTTACGTTTTGCTCAAACAAATACATACCTTAAGAATTAGGTAACCAAAACGAGAATAGGAGGAATAATAGTAAAATTTCAATCTGAAATATGAGTCATCTTTATATATGTAGATGGGAACAGCGAAAGAAGGTGATAAACGGAGAGCCAGAAATAGGTGTAACAATGCATAAAGTATAAATATGATCCAGAAAAATATCTTAAAGCAGAAGTTGATCAGGCAATAAAATCCTGATTTGACCCTGTTCAAACAAGATGTAAAAGAACTAATAACTAAATCATCAGAATATCACAAACAATAGAATCAGCCAATATCAAGCTTTAGTGTACGGGACGAAAACAAGAATTCACATCAAAATAAAAACTTTTGATCTTACGAGAGGATTTTGAATTCTTTGATGCCCACTTTTCTTTATTGGTTGAAATAGTTTCTCCCATTGTTTCAAGTCCGTCTTAAATTTCTCTTTACGTCAACAAGAATTCTCTCTTCCTAACGCTCTTATGGTTGCATGCTTTATTAAGACATCTCTGATGTGCAAAGTATATTTTCTAGTGTTATTGTTTATCGTTTTTATCATTGGTAGTAATAGACACCTTTATTATTATTATTATTATTATTATTATTATTATTATTATTATTATTATTATTATTATTTGATGAAATACAATGGCTACCTCTGATGATCTTCTTGTCGGGATTATTGCGTTATGGAAATATTTGAGCAGAAGTTATTCTTCATTGTTGTGTAGACAAATTCAGCATTAGTCACGAATCAAGTATTTAATATAAAGTTTACAATTAAGGTAAAAAAAAAAGGGATTTTGACATAAGAAAAATCTATTTCTGGGTAAGATAGCCATGTCTTCCTGATGGAGGTCTTCTAGGCAGCTTTCTAATTGGGATATTTCCTGTGAGTGGTATGCCAGAGAATTTTTACCTGTAGATGGTATCACGGGGTTACTACCCCAGGAGTGGGTATCCCGAAAGATATCTTGTATGTAACAGGGACGTTACATACTGTATATATATATATATATATATATATATATATATATATATATATATATATATATATATATATACATATATATATATGTGTGTGTGTATATATATATATATATATATATATATATATATGTGTGTGTGTATATATATATATATATATATATATGTGTGTGTGTGTGTGTGTGTATAACCAATGTATATATATATTTATATATATAAATGTATATATATACATTGGTTATACACACACACATATATAATATATATATATATAGATTATATAAATAAATAAATATATATATATATATATATATACATATATATATGTGTGTGTGTATATAACCAATGTATATATATATTATATATATATATGTATATATATACATATATATATGTATATATATATATATATATATATATATATATATTGGTTATACACACATATACATATATAAATATATAT
Source organism: Palaemon carinicauda (assembly GCF_036898095.1). Taxonomy (NCBI): domain Eukaryota; kingdom Metazoa; phylum Arthropoda; class Malacostraca; order Decapoda; family Palaemonidae; genus Palaemon; species Palaemon carinicauda. Next base: position 317,715,130 of record NC_090725.1, on the reverse strand, counting down.
ATATATATATATATATATATATATATATACATATATATATATATAGATTTATATATATAAATGTATATATACATATATATATATATATATATATATATATATATATATATATATATATATGTGTGTGTGTGTGTATGTATATAATAACAAAACTAGGAGGCTCCAATCCCATCATTAGCACTCCTCTGCGAACGTTCGATACAGCAGTACTATTCACTCGCTCCGTATTAGTATTAAAAGCTCAGCATTTCATTAAAAATCCATCATAAAACGCTGGAATTATATAAACTTTGTTACCGATTTTACTTCTGCCTGTTATCAACATCAATTAAATAAGATATTTAAAGCTTAAAACAAATATAAAAAGAATATCCAAAGGGCCAGTGACTGATAATTTCCTATAAAATCTACCGTCCGATGATTCATTCAAATTCATAGGTTTATGTTTACATGCTATGATACATGGGGAATGTAAAAATGAGACTGTTCATACAGTAATGAATCAATATGCGGTCACCCAACAGCGGCCATAGCCAAATCAAACATTATAATGTATATCTCAATAAATTTGAAATTATTCATTTTATGATATCACGTAATTTACATCTGTATTTCCGTAGCTCGATACATATGTTATATACCTTATAATATATATTTTATGGAATCATAATATGAGTTTTGGATTCATTTTTGGTATGAGGAGATTAATGGTATCGTAAAAGTGGCATTACTCTGCTAACATTAAATGATGGGGTAGTATTAGTATAGTAATTCTATATCACATCTTTTCGCCGAATACATAATCTTGTGGACGTAAAGAAGACTTTTGTTGTAATATCAAACTTCTTTATTTGTAGAATACTGTTTGGTATCTACTTATTACTCTGTTGTATGGATGTAAGAATACCAACATCATATGTACTGCATGTCGAAGAAAGCAACTAAAAGGACAGCTGCTGCCTTGAAGTCTTGCTTTTTAGCAAAAGATTAAACCCACTTCCAATAAATGTGGAAACTATTACCTTGCAGTTGTACTATATATATATATATATATATATATATATATATATATATATATATATATATATATATATATATATTTATATATATATATATATATATATATATATATATATAATTTATATATATATATATATTCAAAGGTTAGGCTCACCTCCTATAACTGTGATTGATGACAGCAAGAACATGTTATTATTATTATTATCACTTGCTAAGCTACAACCCTAGTTGGAAAAGCAGGATTCTATAAGCCCAGGGGCTCCAACAGGGAAAAAATCATCTGCCAGATTATTAACCATGCCAGATACTATGAGTTATCGATGGACGTCATGTAAACAATTATTAAGCAAGGCTTAAAATAAAACATTGGTATTTATTACATACAGTATACTTGCAAGTATGTATAGTTGAAATTAGAGAAACCAAAAGGTAGAAGAGAATTCCAAAAACTGCCAGTCAATGGTAGAAAATGTTTATGTATCTTAACGTTGATCCTATGAATCCTGAAGAGTTGATCACATCCTTTATCCTGTATATCACTCAAGTCTACATCTTTTTTAGTGATTTATTATCATGTACTCGTGGCATGTGCCAAGATTCTTATTCCTTTATATATATATATATATATATATATATATATATATATATATATATATATATATATATATATATATATATATATTTACACACACACACACACACACACATATATATATATATATATATATATATATATATGTATACATATATGTATATATATATATTCTTTTTTCTTATGGGCAGAATTGACCACCATATTGAAAACCCCTTTTTTATAAGATAATTTTTAAGAAGACCTGGGTTGTTTTTCTTAGATGCAATGTAGTTTTCCTCATATGAATTTAATGCACGATTTGAATATATATAAGAAAGAAAATTACTGAAGTTGAACAGCCAGATTTAAAAAAAAAATAGATATATCTATTATATACGACAAAACTGAACTACTAAATGTCATGAAGTAGTATAAACTAAATCTCTTGTGTATATATTTTATACAATATCCAGATCAACACTTAATGCTGTACCTGTTCTTAAAATATTTTATTTTCATTGTTCATAACTTTTTAATTTATCTATTTCCTTATTTCCATTTTTCACTTGGCTATTTTTTCCTGTTAGAGCCCTTGGGCTAATAATATCCTGCTTTTTCAACTATGGTTGTATAGTAGCTGGTAATAAAGATAATAATAATAATAATGGCTTTTGAAGGACTCCACAAACTCCTCAGCATTTTTTTTCAAAATCTCCTTTACGATTAAATTTATCCAACCTGTTTGATAAGTACATGTATTTACACAGCTTTTACGAATGACTTTCTCTTCCTTACTTGAACTTTCATGAGATGGTTAATGGTAGGCAAAATTAAAGTCCGTGAATTACAGAAAATCTTTCCAGCCCAGGCCGGATCATAACCGAGGATTTGGCGTAATGATTCAATTCTTTCGCTAGTTGGTAATGAATTAAATAATAGTTTGTATCAGCGTTTATTTCCACTATTTTCATGTCAGGGAACCATTATTTCCGGTATATATATACATATATATACTGTATATATATACATAGAAATATATATATATATATATATATATATATATATATATATATATATATATATATATATATATATATATATACATATACATATATACATATATATATATATATATATATATATATATATACTGTATATATATACATATATGTATATACACATATATATTTATAATATATGTATATATATATATATATATATATATATACATTTTTATATATATATACATATTATATATATAGGTATATATAATATATAAATAATATATATATATATATTTGTATATATATATATATATATATATATATATTATATATATATATATATATAAGGAATATTGTTTTATCATTAAAGTTTAATGGTTTTAAAGTCCGCTCATTAATGGCAGAGGCATGAGACAGTGACATTGTCCTATCTCGCAAGATAATGCCCTAAAGACTGATCATATTTACATATGATCAGCATCCAAACCCCCTTTCTGCCAAAGCTAGGACCAAGGAGTGGCAGGCAATGGCTACCGCCCATATATAGCTTACAAGGATGGTGAGATTATAGTGACAAAAGGAGCTAGTTTGAGCGGGACTCGAACCCCAGTCTGGCGATCCCCAGGCAAGGACGTCACCGACAGGCCGCCACAACCCTTAAAATTATTTCTACCAACTAAAGAAGTATTAGACAAGATATACATATATACTTAGGCTTACGTGTCTATTTGTTTCCCGAAGATGTCACAATTCTATACAATAGCAACCTAATTTTCATCATCATATGTTACTTTTTATCAAAGTCACGGTCGAGTTTTCCAGAACTTTATTTATCACAAAGTTAGCATCAAAGCAATACCCTTGGCGTAAAGGTTTCAAACACATGAAGAAATGGATATAGAAATCAGTTCTTTTTTGCTCAGTCGGTTAACTGGTGCAATGTAATTGTTCAGTGGCTACTTATCTCTTGGTAAGGATAGAAGAGACTTTTAAGCTATGCTAAGCAGTTTTTCAAGGAGAAGGACACTCCAAAATTAAACCATTGTTCTCTAGTCTTGTGTGGTGCCATACCTTCTGTACCATGACCTTCCAATGTTTTAGATTACAGTTCTCTTGCTTTGGGGTACAACCGGGCACACTGTTTCCTCTTATTTCTCTTCCTCTTGTTTCTTCTTTTGAAGTTATTATAGTTTATATATGAAAGATCTAATTTGATGCTGGTACTGTTGTTAAAATATTTTATTTTGATTGTTTATTACTTTTCTTGTAGTTTACTTATATCATTGTTTCTCCTATTGCAGTCCTTGTGCTTCTAGTATTTTGCTTTTCTAATTAAGGTTATAGCTTAGCTTGTAATGATAATGATGATGTTGATATTTATAAAAGAACGCCTCTTTAAACAAAGTTAGAGCGAGAGCATAGAATAAAAACCCGAATACTATTATAGAAAACAAGGGGAATTATATAAAGTCTACAATAAACGAAGACACTTTATAAAGAACACTAAATTCCATGATTTTCCAGAGGCCGATTAATCCATCTCATCAAAACAGAGCGACATTCCTCTGTCACGATCATTGATTGGCACCATGACATCCACATTTGCATAGCAAATAGGTTCTTGTGATTAGCAATAATTTCACCTGTTACAATAACCAATTGAGGTTGCATCCTAATTTTTTAAAACAACGTCCCAATAAATTAATTCGCTGTTATTATTATTATTATTATTATTATTATTATTATTATTATTATTATTATTATTATTATTATTATTATTAGCCAAACTACAACCCTGTTGGAAAAACAAGATGCTATAAGCCCAAGGGTTCCAATAGCAAAAAATAGCCTTGTGAGGAAAGGACATACGGAAATAAATAAATGATGAGAACAAATTAACAATAAATCATTCTAAAAACAGTAATAACGTCAAAACAGATATGGCATATAATAACTATAAAAACACTTATGTCATTTCACGGTTGGTTCCGTAAGCCTATAATATAATAATTACTGTTATATTTATATTTACAGTAAATTTTAAATGGCATCTGACAAATAGTCACCAAATATAACCTCTGTACCATGGTCCTCCACTGTCTTTGGGTAGGGTTCTCTTGCTTGAGGGTACACTCGGGTAAACTATTCTATCTTTTTTCTCTTTTTCTTGTTATTTTGAAGTTTTATAATTTATATATGAAAGATTTGTTTTAATTTTATTGTTCTTAAACTTCTCCTTTAGTTTATTCCCTTATTTCCGTTCCTCACAGAGCTATTTTCTCTTTTTGGAGCCTTTGGGCTTACAGTATCCTGCTTTTCTAACTAGGGTTGTAGCATAGCAAATAATAATAATAATAATAATAATAATAATAATAATAATAATAATAATAATAATAATAATAATAATAATTAGATAATAGGAGTAGTATTCACCATTATCAAATTTACATAAACAAAACACAAGAAAATATTTATCTAGATAATTATTAATTCTTAAGTAGTATTGCTACTTTTATCTTTTCGATGCCTATGTGTTTGATTTATGTTTGATTTACAACTTTTTTTTCCTTCTTCCTTTGAAAACCATTGATATACTATATCAATTTATTTAACAAGATACTTCAACATTATAGGTGGCGTGTCAATGCAAAGAGGGCAATATAACCATGAAAATATAACCTCAACATTCAAGAATGTAATTTGAAATACATGGTCAAACATGGTCAAACTTGTTCATCGTCCAGATGGGAACAAACATTGCCATTAAGCAAGTTGATTGGGCTTTGTTTTAATCTACATATCACTGGATTTAGGTAACTGATATAACGATTTCATGGATTCCATGGAACTGAAACTGAAACTCAATTGTCTATTTTATGATTGGGCAGTAATTTAATACATAATCATCAAACTATTTGGAAAGGTTTAGAAAAACGAATATTATAATGAAGTTTGGTAGTAATATTTTCATTAGGAATCTCAACATCTTTAAATAACCTTGGAATATCTTGATGTAATTAATTCAACGTAGGTCTTTAAGATAGGAACATAATGATTAATAATTTGGCGTTGAAATGGGGTGGATAAAAATTACTCAATATATGTCATAAATTCATATAAAGAAATCCACCAGAAATTACGTGAGAACGTTAAGTAAAGTTTTTTGTGTCAGAGAGAGAGAGAGAGAGAGAGAGAGAGAGAGAGAGAGAGAGAGAGAGAGAGAGAGACTGACTCTTTCTAGGAAATCGGAAATATCCTCCAGGGAACTTGAAAAAAACATGACAAGGGACTGAATAAAATCCATTCACAAAGAGCTTGCGGTTATCAAAAACGCTCACTTAGCAGATGATAAAAGTATTCCTTGGAATGCCCATTGCATGTTATGTTCATCTTTTTTTATTTCTTTTCATACATATTTTAACTTGAATGGAAAATCGAAAGCGTTAACCCTCTATATTGGTTGAACGCTGAAATTATCCTTTAACTGAAAGGATACGGCGGTGAAAATTTTGGTATTGAATAATGATTAGATAATCGAAAAATAATGGTATAAAAATATGAAACCCAGCCACTGAGGGGGGCAGGCCAGCCTCAACTTGGGCTGGTCCCAAGCCCGGGTAAATGGGGAGGGTTGGTGGCAGGAAAGGCATCCGGCCATGAAAAATTAGGCAAAATAACTATGGTCAGTGAGTATAATCAGAATGAAATTAATACTAGGGCGTTCCCCTTAAGCAACGCGTTGGGACCTCGCCTGATCCCTCCGAAAAATCGGCAAGGGCTACCAGTTATGGGCGGGCTGGGTTATAGAGGCAAGCTCAGAGGAAAATATCTGAGGAGAGGATGAGAGTAGCAACTATGAATGTGGGGACAATGACTGGAAAAGGGCGAGAGCTGGTTGAGAAGAGATGAACAGTATATTGGGAGGAGAGGGATGGAAATGGAGGTACAGGGAACGAGGAGAGGGAGACTAAAGCGAAGGTGGGTGGACTGTATCAAGGATGACCTTCGACTAAAGGGATTGACTGGTGATGAGGTGTAGGACAGAGGTAGATGGAGAAAGCTGGCCAGAAACATAGACCCCACATAGAAGTGGGAAAAGATGTTGACAAAGAAGAAGAAGAAGAATGGTATAAAAATATGAAAAAAAGAAATCTAAGATTCTTTGAAATAAGAAATTAGAAATAGTTAAGGGATTTTCCACTTGGCTGGAACGTTTCTCATGATGTTTATTATTCCCTCTTTGCAACCGGGTTGATGTCTCTTCTTCAGTAACATCATCTCTTGATCATGGCAGACTAATTTGTTAGGCTTGCTATCCTCTCAGAAATAGTGATTTGGGATTTTCTTATATTATTATTATTATTATTATTATTATTATTATTATTATTATTATTATTATTATTATTATTACAAGCTAAGTTATAATCCTAGTTGAAAAAGCAAGATGTTGTGAGGCCAGGGGCTCCAACAGGGAAAAGAGCCCAGTGAGGAAAGAAAATAAGGAAATAAATAAATACCAGCGAAGTGATGAATAATAAAAATAAAATGATTCAAGAACAGTAACAACATTAAATTAGATTTTTCATATATAAACTACGAAAACTTAAAAAAAATCACGAAGAGATATAAGACTGAACTGCGTCCCCGGATTCGATTGCATTTTGAGTGGGGCCTTTCCTTATGGCAAATTGTTTTAAAATTTTCCAGTATTTTCTCTGCAATGGTGGAGATTTTTTACTCTCATCTTGGCTGTTTCTATTCTTTCTTCAATAAAGGTCAAGTCAACTAACGTCCAAACATTTAAGACGATGGTTAGTCAATTAGAGGTATGCTGTACTATAACACTTCATGCATAAATCATTCAGTCTTCCTGGAATCAAACTCGCACCTTTTCACCTTCTGGGATTCCCAGAGAGTGTGTGAACCACTGATACAATTAGATCTCAATTTGTGTTATTATAAAAAAAAATCTACCTGAACTTGAAGTTCTATAAAAAAAGGGTACAACAAAATACATAGCAATTACTTGTCTAACTCTCCCTCGTTAGGGACGTCAGAAACAGTTAACGAAATATTGAATATTTTTCGAACTGTTGCTTTACAGGCATTTTCCCTATTGATATGTTATGCAATTTTGGCAAAAGCTTTTAGTTATATACATACTGTCTATTAAAATTTTAATGGGTTGTGTTTTTTATTCAAAAGAAAAACAGGAATAAGTTACTGAGTGTTGCATTTTCAAAATCTGATATTTTATAGGGAATTTCATTTGCTGAAAAGTTGTGCACAACTAAGCTACGCAGTTTCATTTTTAATACTGGAAACCAGATAAATGCATATATGATACGAGAATATTATTATTTGTGCATTATTGACGTTTAACTTTAATATCAAGCAATCAGGAATTTATAACAAGGTACATAGTATTTTTTATTATCAATTCTTGATATTTGGAATACAAATAGTAGCATAGTACTTCCTAATATTCTAAAATGGAAATCATTATGTCAGTTATGCACAGAATTGTTGAAGAAAATAAAACATAAATAATATATAACATATGAAATACTTTCTTTAAAAAATCAGAATTCAAGTGAAAAATAACATACCATTCCTTTAGTTATTTTTTTTAATCTTATTTTAATTGAGTACTTCATTCACTTGACATTTGTTAGGAAGTTGATAACTATATTCAATACAGTTCTAATAATACAGTATCATACACGGATAATAATTAGGTTTGTATATATATATATATATATATATATATATATATATATATATATATATATATATATATATATATATATATATATATATATATATATATATATATATGTACTGTAGACGAGGATAGTTGAGCACAAATTAAATGCAAATATGAAGTAATTTTCCATGTTTAAAAATAATGTGCATATGTTCTTATGAAGCAAGCCAATATATAAACACACATACATTTACACACACACACACACACATATATATATAGATATAGATATAGATGTGTATGTATATATATATATATATATATATATATATATATATATATATATATATATATAAAGATAGTACTCGGTTTTTTACTGATTATTATTCTGTTACCTTCTATTAATCTCTGAAATAGATTACAGGTTGTTAATGAACTGTAGTATACAATAGCAAGGTGGACGTGATCATAATGAATATTAAATGAGATATTAAGTCCATAAGTCATTTTATCTAAGTACACTGGCACATAGTAAAGAAACCCAACGTTTTTTTTATTACCTGATTACAATATCGTTGCACCTACGTAGTGTTAAATAAAATTTTATTATTAATTCATTCAAGAAACTTATTAAAAAAAATGAACGTAATCCTAACTGCGACATAAACAGCCTATTTATGCCTCTGTAATAAGAAATATACCATAAAAAACTAACTTATTTAGTACCCCATCCTCAGATAACTAATTACTTCATAACAGGCACACTTAAAGAACATTATAGACGTTATTCTGTCAAAGGATCTTCGTAATCTCTTGTTTTTCCAAAGCTCTCTCGCTACTCCTTTGTCTTTGTATTTCAAAGGCCCCTTTGATTCTTATTGTATAGCAGGTTGATAGGATACTATTTCTTTTGCGTTACAAAGGGATTGGACGTTTATCTCTCTTGCTTACCACTTACTTTCCATTCACCTGATGTGGATTTCGTAAATGAGCCTTAGCCTTCAGGTAAAAAATAATCGGAACTATTTTCTAACTATAGCTAAAAAAAGCAATATTTTTTTTTACCCAAGATATGTATGATTTGATTTTTTTTTTTAGAATGAATAACCTGATTGATGTTTAAATCTCTGTTTTTATTAAAATGTGATTTCCTTTATTAATGATAGGTCTTTAAACTTCAATGGAATCATTCATCTTATTCTAATTTATGTTTCTATTTTCAACATTCATTTCATTATTTCACTCAAGAATTTGTCTAAAATATTTCATAGATTTTATTCCTCTTTATTTGTGTTTAATTGCAAAGAAGAAGGATTCGATATACTATTCTTCATGCTTTGATCATGACAACGCGACTCCCACACAGCTTATAATCCACACGTAGTAACTAAACGCATCATGCATTATTAAAGTTTCTAAGAACATCATCTGTGAGGAGTTTGTACCTCAAGTGTTTCATACACGCTCGTACTGAAAATAGAAACCTATTTAAGCTTACTGTCGTATGTTCTACGTAGTTTGAATCTTGGGTCATTCTTCCTCTCAACTGTCTGTAGAAAAGCTCGTTGTCTTGTTGAAGAAACTCAACTTGCATTCATCTCGATTCTCTTCAGTACTTAACAGCCACCTTGCTAATTGGCGACCGCCAGAAAACCAGCTTCCTGGAGCCCACACTGCTGTGCCATGACGTTTGACAATTCCCCCTGCTGATCCTGACTCTTCTCTCGACGCCACATCCATTAAACTACCACCCTTCCCCTGTGCGGAGGCATTCACCTGTTACGTAGGTAGTAGGTTGGACAGGGCAACAGACACCCATTGAATTACTACTGCTAGAGAATTATTGGGTCCTTTGACTGGCTAGACAGTAGTACATTGGATTTATCTCCCCGTTTACGGCTAATTTATCTTTGCTTACATACATACCGAATAGTCTGGTCTATTCTTCCACATTCTCCTCCGTCCTCATACACCTGACAACACTGAGATTAACAAACAATTCTTCTTCGCTCAAGGGGTTAACTACTGCACTGTGACTACTTTCCTCTTATTAAGGGTAGCAGAGACTCTTTAGCTGTGGTCAGCAACTCTTCTAGGCGAAGGAAACTCCAAACTTTTACCATTGTTCATGAGTCTTGGATAGTGACATAGCCTCTGTACCATGCCCTTCCACTATCTTGGATTAGAGTTGTCTTGCTTGAGGGTACACTGAGGCACACTATTCTCTCTTCATTGTTTATATATGACAGATCTAATTTAATGCTGTTACTGATCTTAAGATATTTTATATTGTTATTCATTGCTTATTATGGCCTATATACAGTAGTTTATCTATTTCCTTATTTCTTTTCTTCACTGGGCTATTCTCCCTGTTTGAGCCCTCTGGCTTATAACATCCTGTTTTTCTAACTAGGGTTGTAGCTTAGCAAGTAATAATAATAATAATAATAATAATAATAATAATAATAATACAGTATACCAAGGTTCAGTTTCGCATCAAGGGCGTGACTCGTTCAAGCACTAAAGCAGACTCTGTCCTCGCTGCAATTCCGAGGACACTTTCCTGGAAATCTCTGGCTCGCTTTGCAACCAAGGGGATCCCCAAATAGCGTATGAATGTCCTCAAAACATACCTCCTGGAAGAGTACTCACTATCGCCATCCACCCATATGGCTAAACTTTTTCAGCTCTAAACGTCTGTTGGGGGTGCAAAAGGCATCACTCGTCCTCAGGGAATTGATCAGTATTGCTTTCCTGCAAACCATTGCACAAGGCTCTCCTCGGGAGGTGAACCTACTTCATTCCCTTTGGATATATCACCTACCTGAACCTCTACTCACCGCCATCCCCAATGTCAATATCTTGCACATGAAGGACCTGATGACCGAAGTCGACATACTTATGGACAGCCACTTCACTGCCTCCAAGACCTTCTCTCCACTCCTGATAAAGAGGACAACTATTCAACATCGATTGAATGGTACTACCACTCAAGATTCGGGGCTGCTGCAAAGAAATATGTAAACGGTCGTCAGTGGACATAAAATTGTAAGTAGGCCATTGTTTTTGCCAGTGGCTTTCCCTGTCACTAACCTTTTTTTTTTTCTTTTACATGATGCAAGTACAGTCGTGCGGTTTTGGTAGACACTGGTGCTTGCCATTCTCATCTACCAAAGCCACTCTCTAGGATAGAATGTAGTCATTCTAATTTTGCTAACGTCCACATGGTAGCTGCCATGGATATGCAATGCCCACCCATGGATATGAGACACACTATTGCTTGGGAGAGCTAAATATCATTGGAAATTTCTCGTTACTGATATCACATTGCCAATCCTCGGTGTGGATTTCCTCTCTCATTTCAACCTGCAGGTTGATGTTGCTCATCGACCGTTAGTCAATGCAGACTCATACTCGTCGATACATTTTCAATCCGCCCCCTCCGACTTCGCTCTCCTTATCAACACACCCACGGATGTGAGGATGGCAGGTTCATCAATACCAAGATTCTTGGACATGATGTGTCATACTATGCTAACCGCATTTATTCTTGGACATGATGTGTCGTACTATGCTAACCGCATTTATTCTTGGACATGGTGTGTCGTACTGTACCAACCGTGTGTCACACAATTGTACATAATTATTCTGTATATATTATGCTTGTATCTGCGCTCTTCCCTCGCACTAAAAAGAACCTGAATGATCATGTCTCCGTTTTGCTCTGTAACATTGTCTGTCTCTCGAACAGGTCATGTCCTGTTGCCTTGAGGTTTTGTATATAAAGAAGAGTGTTCCTTAATAAATAACTCAGTCGTTTCCAATCTGCCTTTGAGTTCACAACTCCTCTCTCGGCCCGTCACAGTACTATGATAATCGCATTTATTATAGGACATGATATGTCGTACTATGCTAACCGCATTTATTCTTGGACATGATGTATCGTACTATGCTAACCGCATTTATTCTTGGACATGGTGTGTTGTACTATGCTAACCGCTTTTTCAGATTTATCTCAGGAGCATGTCTTCTGAAAGCTATTTAACTTTTATAATACATTCGCTTATATGGTTTTAATTGAATATTCTTTTATTCTTTTCATGTCATCAATGATACTGGCGTCAATGACCTTAAATGACAGGATGCCAGAAAACTTGAAATTAACCAATCTGGTAAAAATAGGCATATTAAACATTAAGGAAAAGCCTAGACATTAAATTGTTCCAAAAATACCAAAGAGGATTTTAAAAGCCTCAGGAACTCTTAACCGATAAAAGAGACCACCACAACAAAGATCAGAAAATAGTCGGAAATAGCAATTTTGAAACCGTCGAGGCCATCTCCTATATTGTCTCAAGATATCAACAACTACACTCGCAAGATTTGGAATTCCCTTAGATCATCTCAAAATATGAATCATGTTCCATCAATGGCGTACTGAAATAAAGAGTCAATAGACTCTTGGGTCATCACACATGCGGCAAGAATAGGCAATTCAATTTCATACCACTTGAAGTCAGGTAAACATGAGAGAAATCAATAAAGAATGGGAAAGAGGGTAAGCTAGAGAACAAGGAGGTAAAACGGTTGAGGAAAATCATACCCAACATTTCTGAAATATGGAATAAGAATATTAAGAAGCACCTGGATGGAATAAATTTGGCTTATCCTTCCACGCACTTAATACAACCTTCTTACAACCTTCCTTGAACAATTGAAAACACTCATTATTTTGCTTTCATATATAAATTGTCTCTGTCCACTCCCTTTCTCATTTCACTGTACACAGTGAAGACGATCAATGTGCATTGGTCGAAATATTGTTATTTATATCTGTATTCTTTGTTTCTTTTATGAACCTTTTTGAAGAAACATACATAGATAGATAAATAGATAGAATGGCTGATTGAAAGTATCCTGAGTTTCAATTAGAAGAAAACATTTCAATTTCAAGAAAATTTTCGGAAATGTCAATACCAATTTTAAGGATATATTTCATCATCCATTTCATTTGGTTAAGATACGAAATTGAATGAAAAAATATCTCAACCTATCTTTTTTATTCTAGAATGCATTGTGACACATTACAGCTATTATTTTTTAATGAATCATGTTTTAAGCAGCTGTAATTGTGTTTCCTGCCTATTTTTTCTTTTTCCGTTCGTAGCCTTCTCCGACAGTCTCGAGCCGCTACGTCACGTTGTGGGAAAATTTTACTTACAAACCCCCAGGTAAGCAACACATACCGACAGATCTGCACACAGCAACGCTCGTTTTACTGCGCAACGACACTAGCAAGCCACCGCTAACGCCCCTTACACGGGCCCTTTCCCAATGATCCTTTGCACGTAAAAAGCATTCTTAATTAACATGCGTGGCAAAGAAGACTTTTTCTCCATTAATTGCCTAAGACCTGCATATCTCCTGCCAGATGACCCGCCTGCAGTACGCCTCTCTAAAGCAGGGTACCCTATTTCACGTCATTTTTAGAGGGTGGGGGTGAGCTATGAACCATAGGTGATTCATACACGCTCGTACATTGTAACAGGTTTGATTTTTTTTTTATCTTATTACTCGTTATTCCATGCACTGTTAATAGATCAACTTATATTACACTAGCTCATGTTTTATTACGTTTGATTTTTTTTTGCGACGTTCTTGCTGGAAAGTCGCTGTATATAAACCCGATGATTGCTTAATAAGTTTAGTTGCATTTACCTCGCCTCTCAGTTACAACTTAACTGCTGGCTCACTCATTCCTCTTACGCTTTTCCATATTAATCTTTCATCCGGGTCAAAACATTTACTTAGGCTGAATATTTTGCCCAAGAATAATAATATTATTAAGGTTCAAGTTTCTCTGGCTATCTCCTACTTGAACTGTCGCAGATAAGCACTGACCTACACACATATGCAGAGAGAGAGAGAGAGAGAGAGAGAGAGAGAGAGAGAGAGAGAGAGAGAGAGAGAGAGAGAGAGAGAGAGAGAGTTTACAATACTTGAGGCATTCCTTATAGTAATGATTTATCAGTCAGAGCATTTACTCAGGCTAAATAGTTTGCAAAGAATTATAATATTCCTGACGTTCAAGTTTCTCTGTCTCTCTCCCATTTTAAGTTTGTGTGTGTGTGTGTGTGTGTGTGTGTGAGAGAGAGAGAGAGAGAGAGAGAGAGAGAGAGAGAGAGAGAGAGAGAGTTTACTAGATTTGAGGCATTCCCTTTAGTAAGGGTTTATCACTCAATCGCTAATATGGGGGGAGGGGGGATGATAAGATTATAATTACGTGAACGACGTTATAATTTTCAAAAGCGATATCCTGCATTATTATTAATATTTATTTTTTCTTCTTTTTTTTACCAAATGCAATAAAACCTGACTATAGTAAAAGACTATTGTAATTCAGTGGAAAGATAAATTTACAATGTTCTACCAACGATTTTGCGATAATACTATGGAAAACTAGACTAATATTATACAAATTACATTCACTGCGATTGATGGTTGTAATTACTAACTGATTGCCGGTAATTTTATGGCAAATAATTGTGTTCGGCGCTGCAAAATTCTGCTAAATCCCATCAACTATGATAAAAACAATAATGCCAGGAACATGTGTGTTCAACGTGTCTAATGTTACAAAAACTACTTCTACTACTACGACTACTGCTACTACTGTATATACAGTATATACACACACACACACACACATATATATATATATATACATATATATACATATATATATACATATATATATATATATACATATATATATATATACAGTATATATATATATATATATATATATATATATATATACACATATATATATGTACAGTATATATATGCATATATATATATATATGTATATATATACTGTATATATTATTTACACACACACATTATATATATATATATGTATATATATATATATATATATATATATATATATATATATATACAAGCACACTATTCAACTTCATATTTATTGCTATGAAATGGCATATATAAGAAATGTTCATAAGTGAACTATGTATTTTATTTGAAGTATATACTTTAGTGAAGGTATGTTTTAGTTATGAAATAATTCTACATAAGGCCAATTATCCCTTTATTGGCCGTGAATAATAATGAATAAAAGGTTTCACCATTTAATAGTTTTCATTGATTGAGGTGGAAAATATTAGAGACCTCCAATCCTGAGGTTTAGAATTCAAAAGTATTTTGTTTTGAATTTGATACTTGTTCACCTTTCATGTAATTATAAACATCTGTATGAAAATAATAAAGAAAACAATATAAATTAACTATTATTAGAGAGCCTAAAGAAAAACTAAATATTATTAGAAATGTCATTGAATATAATTTTTCAATTATGTAGCTAATATTTTTACCATCATGCCTTATTTACCCATTTATTTATAGAACTCTATAAGTGATTATAAAAAATCAAGACATCAGTAAATATTTCGTATAATTATATAAAGTATTATGAAAAAAACTTTTCTGATAGATATATTTTGAGTTAAGAATAATAACAACATAAGAATATCTTATACTACCCTAATAGAATAAATAATTGAACATATTTGATACACAAAGATTTTGGAATACATCCTGATCGGTAGGTAATTTCGGAAGTCATGGGCATGACATATCTGATGCTAAGGATATTACTGGTAAAAGCAATTTTCTTTCTCAGAGAAATGATTCTACTTGGTTCGGAAGTTTTATGATTACGAGATATCTTCAAAAATTGCTTAGAATCTTTTAGTATTGCAAGGACAACGATAAAAAAGATAATACTAATCAAACAATAAGTGGAGACACAAGAACTGTTGTGGAAAAGTTAAAGAATTTGGTAACGTGAAAGAAAGAGACCATAGGAAATTCCAGAATTTGTTGTTTATAAACAAGTAACTTAATAAGAAAAAATGCATTCTCAAATACAGTTAATGCCCTCCTAAAAATAATTAATGTCAAACGATTATAATAAAGGTTGTTCCGGCTTTCAGTGAGATCGCCATGTTAATTACAAAGAGCAAGAGGAGCCTTACCATTGGACGGTGTCTCATAAAACCAAGTGCAGTAAAACTTGTTCTGGGGAAAGATAGGGCAAACAAGCTTTCCCAAATTTCTCTGGCAAACGATAGGGTCACGACCAGGATCGATGAATTGTATTGTCTCAAGATATCAAACATCAAGCTCTCGAACAAGTAGGAGCCTGCACCTTTTTTAATCTAGTGTGACGAAACGACTGATATCACTCAGTGTTCTCAGTTAATTATGTATGCTCGTTTCATGTCAGGCAACGATATAAAAGAGGAAAAGTCCGTTCCGTCACCCCATAGAAGGTTGCATAACATTAGAAGCTATTGTTTATCACTCATTTGCCTTTTTTTCAGGAAAATAAACTTTCTTGGGACTTGCTGCTAGAGATATATACTGATGGAGCTACAACAGTACTTGGTCTGCAAAGTGGGAGTCTCACACAGGTGAAAGAAAAAATCCATCATTAATAATTACATACTTCATAATTCATCAAGATTTAGCCTCCAGACCTTTGCGTGCTGAAAATGAGGGGCGTCCTAAACGTGGCTATCAAAGAAGTCAACTCCATCAAAGATGATGACTTAGCAGTCGTCTCTTCAAACTGTTGTGTGATGATATTGAATCGAAACATGAAGCCTTTCTTTTTTTTCACAAAAACATACAGTGGCCATCAAAAGGGAACATGACTGGGCGGCTTTATGAGTTACGAGAAGTAGTAATATTTCTACATACAAAGTAGAAGGCAGAATTACATGACTTAAGCTGTGTACTCCCAAGCATTTGACCACACATTCAAGATCTGGTAGCCAGGAAACAGAGTCAAATATCTAATTAACAATGTATTTAAGATCTGGTAGCTAAGAAACAGTTCCAAATATCTCGCTAGCCATACATACAAAATCTGATAGCATTAAGCGATTGATATATTATTAGATAATATCTGGTACCGTAGCAACAATGGGCATTGATTCCATAGCATTTGGAGAGTTGTCATATATCTCACTAATATAATTGATGCTCAGTATGTGAACCAAGAAGGCCTTTTTTTAAATTTTTATTTTTATTTTCAATCCGCGAGTGAAATTCGTTTTTGGGTGCGTGGTAATAAAAATGTTAAAAAACACTACTATAAAGAGCAATACTGCAAATAGAAACATGCACATCAGACTTTGATAACCGAAATTGAATTGTTCATTTCATACTAAACATATTGAAATCGGAAAATACATCCTTAAATATATAATCACCTGCATCCTTGAAAGTTGAAAATTGATAACCTACATATTTCTTTATACAACACACTGATATTCATAAAAGTTAAATAAAAATGGACAGTACCTCGTGTTGAGAAATACCACATTAAATTTTTTTTTTATTTTCTCTTTTATGGATAATCGGCAATGTCCCCCCACTCTCTCTCTCTCTCTCTCTCTCTCTCTCTCTCTCTCTCTCTCTCTCTCTCTCTCAAGAGAGGCCAATATGCACACTCAGTCATATGATTAACTAACAGATTGTATAAAAGAGGGGTAATATTGAAGTATGTATTCATCCATTTGAGTTGATATTTAAGATGAGACAAGATGTAAAAAAATCTAAGGGCCATAAATAGATACATGCTTAAATAGATTCCTAAATTAAACTGAAATATGAATTTTATGCACAAGAAGCAAAACAAGCTCTCTCTCTCTCTCTCTCTCTCTCTCTCTCTCTCTCTCTCTCTCTCTCTCTCTCTCTCTCTCCAGTTGCCTTCTGGTTTCGGGTGCGAGAGGTCATGTCACGGCCCGCGCTTTTTCTTGGTGCCCACATGGATTTATTATAGTGGTACCTGTGCTGTGATCCTGTACTGATTCGTTCGTACAGTGGAACTATATCACACTTACTTGTTGTGGAGGATATATTGAGCTGTGATACTCGTAATGATAAAATGAAGTCATTCAGTGAAAGCAGTCATATTCGTTTCCTCTAGAATAGTCGCTACACAGAGGGATCGTGTCGAAAGCAGCGCCAACCGCCAACGTATGGCTGAGGACAGTGAGAAGTGACCCTTAATCCCAAGGTGTGCCTAATCCCAACCTCCCATCCCACACCACTGACCTTTGATACGACAGTTAAACTTTACCTCGATGTATTAATCTCGTCCCAGGAGGATTAATACATATTAATCCTCCTAGATCTCGTCCCTTGTCATCTCTCCCCATATCCTTTTCTTCCCCCTCCCCCCACCTGCCAATTCCCCACCCCACCTTCCTGGTCTACCGTTCACCCCTCTCTCTCTCTCTCTCTCTCTCTCTCTCTCTCTCTCTCTCTCTCTCTCTCTCTCTCTCTCTCTCTCTCCACGAATATATCGGAAGCCAGTATGAAGGAGACACTGCTGGGATCTGAGGAGGAGGAAGAGCGCCGTCGGGAGGAGGAGGTCATCACCACTCTCAACTATAAGCCCATCGCAGATGAATCCGGACGTCCTGGCTTAGCAACATGGTCTACGTGTGATGGCAGACGTTCGCAGCCGAGCTCCTCGGCCTACCAGCAATCAACTAAGAAGCCAGTAACACCTCTGTTAACGGCCACCAGTGATGTAAACAGTGAGGGAAACACTGATTATTTTGAAAATGGTAGTCTTCAATCATCCAACGGTGAAAATGAAGATAGTGAAGGATATGGAAACAGTAGAAACGAGGAGAATGGATTTACGTTGGTGAAACGAAAGAGAAATAAGAAAAAGACAAGTCAACGAAATGAAAGTGTCAGTGATCGTGTAAATTGCGAGGATAAAAATCAAGGGATCAAGAGAAGTAACTTGAGCATTTCACATGATCAGAATAATGTTACAAGTGTCTTAAATCATCAAAAATCTCAACAATTCCCGCAGGCCAATACAGTGATGTACTTTCGTAGGGATTGTCAGCTTTCACAGGACGAGAGACTCAGGTGGATTGCAGATGTACATAAAAATAGATACCACATCAGTGCCAAACTTGGAAAATATGGTGTTATGGTGATAGGAGATAGTGATAAGACCGTAACGGATTTAACAACAATAGGTCATAAAGGGATTATATTGAATAAACCTAACACTACCGAGACTGTTAAAATCATAATCAAGGGACTCTACTCTTATTTGTCGCTTGATTGGATTAAAGAAAAATATACATGTTTACAAGGCCTTGTATGGAATACCAAAAGTAGATATGGTAAAGAAGTGGTAGGTTGGTGTAAAGGTGAAATACCCAATAGTATAGAATTAGACCACATTCATGAATCATTCACCATTGAGAAATATATTAATAGACCTAATTTGTGTGGCAAGTGCTCCAAATGGAACCACAGAAGTACAGGATGCAATAGGCCCCCCAAATGCCGTTACTGTGCTGGAAGTCACTTATCAACAGTATGTAAAGAAAAAATCGCAAATGGAGAACAGTTTGTACCAAAATGTCCCAATTGTTATGGTACACACAATGCAACTGCACTGAAATGTCCAAATCACCCTGGGAATGAAAGTTCTGCGACAGGTGATGGGACACTAAATAAGCCACCTCAAAGACATAACATCAGAGCCACAGATCAAGAGTCTAAAAATACAGATGCCATACAAGAAAATTCACCAGAACAATCCCTATTAAGTAACTTGAACTTTCCAGCTCCTTCGTGGATAACTGAAAACCAGCCATCTGATAATAATTTAATTGTAACCATGTTGCAATCATTTGAAGAAAAGATCACTAAGAAAATAGAGTCAATAGAAGAGAAATTCATTGCCATAGAAAATAAGCAACTTGAGCTAGAAGAAAAAATGAGCCAGTTGATAATTCCAGATGAAGCCACCATCAGTAACAAACAAGTCCCTGCTGATGATATCATAGAAGCAGCTGTTGCAACAGTGATGAATGCTCATCCTTGGCCTCGGGATTTTTCTGTTAAAGATATTCGATCTGCACTTAAGAAGGTGTCAGCCGAGGATAAACACTCATATGGTGTAGCTTTGGCCAATTTGATAAAATGCATTATGGATTTTAAGCAGTCAACACATAATATTGACAGAACAAGTTCACAAGCAGAAGCTATAGTATAATGGAACAGCACCCTCTTAAGATTCTCACATGGAATGTTAATGGCATCAGGAATAAACATATTGAAGTGCAGCATTTCTGCCTTGAAAATGATTTGGATATTATCTGCTTACAAGAAACCAAGCATACAGATGCCAATAAGTATCAAATACGAGGTTACCAAATGTATACTGTGGACAGTCTCATGAGACAATCCCCTTATAGAGGAATGATTACCTATATCAAGAACAGCATACCTGTCTCTTATAGCATAGACGTCACCCTTGGAGAAGACACCAACTCCCAACTCTTTAACATACATGACGAGAAGGGAAACATCAAAATCAAAATTATGAATGTTTATATAACAGATAATAAGCTTGATTTCTCAGGGCTACATGAAATAGTTGATGGCCATCCTTGCATACTTGTTGGCGATCTTAATGCAGTTCACTATAAACTTGGGGATAATTCATTGCAACCCTACAACAATAATGGCAAGAAATTTATGAATCATATTGAGAGTGAGAGTAATATTATTAACGTGATAAATGGACCTGAGCCAACACATCTCCAGGGAAATAAATTGGACTATGTATGTCTGGTGAATGACCCTGGACTTCCACACCACTGTGAAATTGTTGATACCTTAACCTCAGACCACTTTGGTGTATATGGGGAAATAATGCTTCCAGATACAACACGAAGGCATATTGTCCCAAGGAAAAGACTAAAAATTCCAAAAAAGCATGAAGGGTTTATCAAAAATAAAATGAATAACTGGTATGCTAGCTATACAGTATCTACTACAGATGACCTTAACAGAGATATGGTTGCAGAGCTTGAGAATTGTATTGAAAGTGTTACAAATCCAAAGAAAAAGATGAGAACGACTATCGGAACAATGAAGAGATGGTATAATAGTGATCCAGCTGTCAAGAGAATTGATAAACAGTATAAAAAAGTGAAGAAAAGGTGGGAAAATAACCCCACTGAGCAAAACCTCCTTATCTTTAAACGGATGGCTCAACAGGTTCAAGATGTTAAAGTGAAATCTAGAGAGAAGTACTGGATAGCATTTCTCCAATCAATGGATCACAATACTCCATTCAGACAGATATCTCGAAAGGTTAAGATTGTCCAAGGAGAAAGGATGAGAGAGGGTCTTCACCCTAACCCAACAGAGAAATGCAATGAACTTATGGAAGAGTGGGCACAATCCTCAAGTTATGATTGTTTACCACTCAAGGTTAGAAGTGCACTTGCAAAGAATCTCAAACGAAGACTCAAGAAAATTCAAGAAGCCCTTAGAAAATATCATCCATCCGATAAAAAACCTATCAGTCAAGAAGAATTCCGGAGATGCCTCAAGAATGGAAAATCCACTGCACCAGGAATGGATGGTGTCACCTATGATATCATCCGGTTTCTTGCAACAGTACATGGTAACCCAGTCCTTAGACTATACAACATGATATGGAGTGGGGGCAGTCTGCCCAAAATGTGGAAGAGGGCCATCATGATTCCTGTCCCAAAACATGGTAGACCAGGTTCATTCAGACCTATTTCTCTTACATCATGCCTCTGTAAAATCTTTGAAAGAATTATATTAAACAGGATGATGCATACTATTAAACGTAGATTGTCATGTAAACTGTATGGCTTCATGCCAGGTAAAAGTACGCAGCATTGTATTCATAGAGTTTTGTCAGGAATAAAAAAAAAGAGGTTTACAGTATTTATTGATATCAAGGGAGCTTTTGATAAAGCTAATCCAATTGCCATTTTAGCTGAATTATCTACCATTACATCTGGTAACATTATTAGGATAATTGAGGATTATTTTAAAGATCGATACAGTAGAGTATATTTTGAAGGGATTTACTCCAAGTGGGAAAAGATGGAACTAGGTACACCTCAAGGGGGAGTCTTATCGCCCATGCTCTTTAATGTTTTAATGAATGTTATTGGCTCTTTGAAGACAAGAGGTATCATAACAACTATTTATGCAGATGACATAGTGATACAAGGACAGTCATCCAAAGCTGTAAAATTAATACTCAAGAAAATAGAAAAAATTTGTAATTCACTAGGGTTAGTTATATCCCCAGAGAAAACCAAGATACTAAGTAAGAGAAATAAAGAAAAACAGATTATTAAACTGCAAGGTAAAATAATAGAAGAGGTAGCTACATATAAATATATGGGGGTTATTGTTGGACAGAGCAATCATAGGAATGATGAAGTAACCAAACTAAAACTAAAATGTCAACCAAGATTAGCCTTATTGAGAAAGGTTGCAAGGGGAAGTGTTGGGTCTTCTGTCCCCGTTCTCCGGACCCTTTATATTTCTATGATAAGATCAGTCGTTGACTACAGTGCAAGTAATCTAATTACTCTTAGCAGACAAAGGAGGCAATCTCTCGAGGTTCTCCAAAATGAAGCAATGAGGATAATTTTTGGGTGCCCTAGAACGGCTAAAATTGAAACTATTAGGCATGAAATAGGATTACCAACTCTTGCTCAAAGAATCAAAGCAGTAGCTACAAATCAAATTGTAAAGTCTCTCAATACAGCTGATGATGGTATTTTTAAGCAGGCCGTAATGAATCCAAAGGGGAAAGATAAATGTAATAAGTGGTTAAACAGTGCTAGAGAACTCTTGAGTACCATTAATGTGAGTGATTATTTGGATAATAATCAGTATGTTGTACCAGAATTACCGCCTTGGGATTTTCCAGAAATTAATGTGTCCTTTTCTGATCTCACATATAGGAAATCTGATGTGCCTATTGAGATGCTGAGGCAGGACTTCCTCAGGAGGTTCAGTGCCCTTCCACATAGTGCTAGTGTCCTATACACAGATGGTTCTTTGCAGGAGAATGGACGAGCTGGAGCAGGAGTTGCTCTCTATCAGGATGGTATACTACAGGAATCACGCTCTCTCACAATCAGGGCAAGCAATCATTGTTCCACTACACAAACAGAACTTCTGGGAATCGCTGCCGCACTTACTATTGCCAAGAATGAGTTGGGTGGTGTCACTATTGTCTCTGATAGTATGTCGGCTTTGCAGTCTATTGTGTCAGAGTCATCCGGAAGTAATAAGTTAGTAAATAGAATTCGAATACTTTTATGTAAATTTGAAAAGAAAAATCGAATTGTCCATTTTATTTGGACCCCATCTCATTGTAACTTGACTGGGAATGATCAAGCAGATTTATTAGCAAAGCAAGGCTGTTGTAAAGAAAATGTTGACTACAGTTTCCCACTGTCATATGAAAGTTTGAAAAATAAAATAGAAAAACAACAGCGTCATCGAGATATAGAATATCTGAAGGGAGTATACCTGGAAAGTGCCTCGTTCCGCAATTATATGGATATCACTAAGGGGTCAGAGCCAAATTACATAAAGAGTGGTTTACATACTAGAAAACATCAAACAAGCTATAGCAGATTGCGTTTAGGATATAAGTATTTGTGGGAGGTGACAAATGATAGAAATTCCAACATAAGAAACTGTCGTTTGTGTGAGTTATCTGATGGGCACAGGTTACATCATTATATTAAAGAATGCAATGAAATTGAACGTTTTAGAAGAGAAATTAAAACTTTGTCATTCCATGTTATTCTTGGCCATTTCTTGGATCCTAGGGTGTTTTTGGAAGTTAAGAAATATTACCCAAATTTTGCAAATGCTTACTAGCTTGCCATATTATTATCATTATTATTATTATTGTTATTATTATTATTATTATGTTTACTTATTATTATTATTACTATTATTATTTTATTATTATAGTTGTCATTATCATTATTATTGTTATTATTAATGTCATTATTGTTATTATTTGTCTAAGTAAAGGGAATAATATCTGTTAAGGCAAACTTTCCGATGCAAGCCTGCTAGGGGGTGCGCCATTTGTGTTCTGCTGTATACGTGTGCATGTATATACACATTGTATGTATGTATAATATTGAACGCAATAAAATTATTAAATCAAAATCTCTCTCTCTCTCTCTCTCTCTCTCTCTCTCTCTCTCTCTCTCCTACTATGTGCTTTGAATTGTTATTAATCGTATGGTAATTAGTTGTAATATCAGATAACAAATGTTTATTTTCGTGTTGCATCAGTAACTAATTAATGCCAAATGATGAAGTATTTTGCTTCTCAATATAAAATACAATAATTAGATTGCTCATATCAATTTGAATAACAGCAGCATGGATGATTACGAACTCAACCTATATTACAATACAGTTAATAATAACAAAAAGACAATCAAAACAGTTACAATTCCTAACTAAAATGGCAACAGGAATATCGTAAACCTTAAATTCGACCTTTTAAACCCAAGTCGATTGGAGTTCTTATTGCATAACGTATACCACGTAATTTGAAAATCTCATTAACAAAAATGAAAAAATTTAAATAGAATTAAATATATATTAATTCAGTATTTTAGCCACTCTCATTATTATATTGAATCTAATGAATATCATTAATTTTTTTAATATTCAATAACTTCAAAGGAAGCCTTTTTTTCCCAGCCACGTATCCGTTCAAAAACTGCATAATATTTTGACTCCGTGTCCAAAGCCCTTTGTCATTGGCATACAAGTTGGACATTCTATTCACAATGGTGAACAGTTCCATAGATAATAAAGTTATTGTTTATTGAGGCCTATTATTTGTTTTAGCTATGCTTTCTTTTTTTCTTTTCTTTTTTTAAAGTGGGTTTTTTTTTTTTTTTTTTTTTTTTTTTTTTTTGCATCTGCCTTCTTTTGTGTTCCATTATACTACAACAAATTGCTTTTAAGTTTCTGTTTTACTATTTGTCGAAAAAAACGGAACATTTAAACAGTTTTGTTTTCAATGAATGATTAAGTACGTGAGAAGTATCATTTATGGTGCATGGACAAAATAAGATTATTATTATTATCATTATTATTATTATTATTATTATTATTATTATTATTATTATTATTATTATTATTATTAATAATAATAACGTTATTATTATTATTATTATTATTATTATTATTATTATTATTATTATTATTATTATTATTAATATAAGCTAAGCTACAACTATAGTTGGAAAAGCAAGAGGGCTTGAACAAGAAAAAATATCCCAAATATCCCAATAAAAAGGAAACAAGGAAATAAATAAGCTACAGGAGAAGTAATGAACAATCACAATAAAATATCTTGAGAACGGTAGCAACATTAAATTATATCTTTTATAAATAAATTATAAAAACTTAAAAAAAAACGGACGAAGAAAAACTAGATAAAATAACGGATAGGTTTCTTCAATAGTAGTTAGGGGAAGTCCGATGTTACTATATGCTTTGAAGTTTAAACTTTACAAAAGGTGAATATATTATTGAAGCAAAAAACCCTGCAATGACTAACACTATGAACATTGTAAAAGTAAATGAGAAGTGTTGCGGAAAAAAAAAAACAGTAACCATGTCTGTCACTAATAATTTTTAATAACTAGAGAATTTAAATATATGTAATAGTTCAATAAAAGCTTCCTGATTTAAATAATAACCGAAGGCTTTGCAATAGTATCACTCTTGCTTGAAGGTACACTTGGGCACATTATTCTATCCTATTTCTTCTCCTCTTGCTTTTTTTCTGTATTTCATGTATGAAAAATCTATTTAAAGGCTGCTACTCTTCTGAAAATATTTTGTCTAAATTATTTATTGATTCTTTTGTACTTTATTTATTTCCTTATTTCCTTTCTTCACTGGACTATTTTCCCTGTCGGAGTCTTAAGCTTATAGCATCCTGCTTTTCCAACAAGGGGTTTAGCTTAGCTAGAAATGATTATGGTAATAATAATAAAGTATTATACATGTCAATATGGTATATAAGTAACTCGATATTCAAAATCATAGATATTTTTCTAAGAAATACACACACACACACACACACACACACACACACACACACACACACACATATATATATATATATATATATATATATATATATATATATATATATATATATATATATATATATATATATATATATATATATATATATATATAATTCTATTCTGCCTCTCCTCTGATCTGTGAATATCAATCATCCATTTCTCTTCAACCGATAAACGTTAATCTGATCATTGCAATCCAATTAAACGAAAGAAAAAATTTCTCTTTTTTTTCTTGAAAACAATGGAAAAGGAACATTGAATGCCACTACATATCAAAACATTTAAAACATTGGGATTTTCTGAAAGGAAAAATTCTTAGTTTATCTAAGCAAGATCAGTTGAAAATAGTCAAGAAAAAACATGAAGGAAGACGCTCTTCTTACATTTCTTCATCTTCTTTCTCCTCTTTTTTTCCTCTTTAATCTGGCAAACTCTTTATCTTTAAGAAATTCCATCAATCATACTAAAGATCTCTCTCTCTCTCTCTCTCTCTCTCTCTCTCTCTCTCTCTCTCTCTCTCTCTCTCTCCAAACAACTCAAGCAACTTCGTAATATTGCATTTTCGCCGAAAGTTAGTGGAGTGTGTGTTTATGATATCCAGGGAAGACACGAAGAAAAATTAAATAAAAATGAGTAAGCCCCAGAGAAAGAAAGATAATACCACATATCAGGACTTTCTCTGTCGAAAAATATAAAATGCTAGATGAAAATGGTGAAGATTTGGGAAGGGATTTTGATATCACTTTCAATTACTGTTTTGAAGTTTGCTTAAATTGTATGTGAAAATATTCCCTTTATTGACGGCGTAAGATAATAAAATTCAAAGAATTTAATTTTGAGACATATGCATGGACAGATATCAATATTATTTGAATAACGTAAAAGAAATGTAAGTAATGGAATCATATCGAATCTAATAAATAACTGTGTTATACAAACTCATTTAAAATTCCATCAAAATCAGTGCATATAAGCTCAAATATAACATGGAAAGATCAAGACAGTGCTCCATGATGAATGATATTCTAACACAATGAGACCCATGGATGGAGTTGAAAATAGTTATTTTTTTTTACCTCAAAGAAGATTAAACTATGATTTCAAGGACAAGACTATACAATAACCTCCCACAAGACATCCTGAAGACTGAAGACATTAAAGCTTTCAAGAGGATAGAAGACTTTCTTGCTTCCAAGCGCTTCAGTAATGTGGAATTGACATTAAACTAGAAATATGCTGTGTGAAATGTTTAATGCCTATTTTCCTTGTTGGAGCCCCTGGGCTTATAGCATTCTGCTTTTCTAACTAGGGTTGTAGCTTAGCAAGTAATAATAATAATAATAATAATAATAATAATAATAATAATAATAATAATAATAATAATATGACAGAAGGTCCTGCAGAGAGTAAGGTTCTCCTGCAATATAGGACCAGAAGAGCAGCATCTTAAAGTAAGTAGATAAAGATGAACTAGGTACGAGATAATTTAGAGAAATAGAGATTGATATAGGTGACTGTGAATGCAGAAATTAACAAATGAGAGAATCGATCAAATGAAAATTGAGACATGAACTACGGAAGAGAGAACCGAAGCTATAAACGAGTATCCTTTTAGAGGGAACCTTGTCGTGAAAGCGGTAATGGGGTTGATGATCACACATGACTATTACCTAATATTAAATAGCTACCAGAGGACCAAAAAGGTAACATTGTTTACGGGCGCACAAAAATAAATAGTATATATTCATATACAGACACACACATATGTATATATATATGTATATATATACATATATATATACATATATATATATATATATATATATATATATGCATACATATATATAATACATATATATATATACATATATACATATATATATATATATGCATATATATATATATATATATATATACATACATATATATATATATATATATATATATATATATATATATATATATATATATACAATTACCTGCTAATGTTAATAATAACACAAAAAATTTTAGTCAGGTCTCTGTATATTTAGAGAAAGTTTACTAACCTCTGAAAAACAGCTTCACAGCACAAATCTCCACATCAATCCTCTATCACTCTTGTTTGTTTGTTTTGTTTTTCTCGCTCATGAATAGAAGAGGCTAGGGTCAGTAACATTGCCCTATCAAGCAGGACAATGCCCTAGAGACTGACCTTATATACATATGATCAGCGTCCAAGACCCTCTCCACCCAACTAATACCAAGGAGGACCAGGCAATGGCTGCTGATGACTCAGCATATAGACCTATAGGCTCCCCGAAACCCACTATCCTTAGCTCACAAGGATGGCGAAGTTGCAGTGACCAAAGGAACTGACAAGATCGAGCGGGACTCGAACCCCAGTCTGGCGATCACCAAGCAAGGCCGTTACCAATGGTACTGTTCCCAAACTGCTCATCCCTTTTTAAGCGAATTGAAACACAATGAATTCAGAATAACTGTAGGTCTCGAACTCCTGTTCAATTGTGAATGAATATTATATATAAAAGTCCTAATGTGTGTATGTATATTAGAACAATGCCGTTAAAATATTTCCATTGTGGTTTCATGACATCATACACAACTATTTACATTGTTTTCTTTTCTGTTTGCGAAAGCAAGACTCTGTACTTTAAAGCTTGGGTAATTGTTATCCTTGTTTGTTTAAGCAAACCCTGTGTTTGAATGTCCCTAATCTCTTATTTGCTTGATTTATGCGTTCCGACAGGAAATTATATCCTTCTCGCAATTTTTTCTTTGGAGAAATATCGCTATTTTCCGATAAATGTGTTTTCTCCATCTTCCTTCAGTAAAGCCATTATAGCTTTTACTTCCTTTGAATATAAGTACAAATTATAACAATAGTTATAATTACTTTTAGGATTATTATGATTATTATTCCTGGTATAATTGTTTAGCTTTAAAATTAAACCAAAATAAAGTCACCATACCAATTAAACATGTTTGATCTTATGTAATCTTACAATTAATATATATAAAGGAGAGATTATTTCTTCTCTTTCTGTTATTATTAACATACATAGAATATTTACAAATCATTTAAAAATAAATATCAATGGAAATAGAATTTATGCAGTTATAATATATAAAATATTGAAACAATATTACTTCAACATGAGCTCGTAATCAATAACCTCTTCAATTTTAAATTTTGCGTATTTAGTTTCACCCAGATAAACGAGAAACTATTTCGTTTCTTCTCATTTGTTATTTACACTAAACATATTTTACATATTTCATGCAACAATATGTTTGGTGAAGCAAATATATTCAGATAAATGACTAATTAAATTTGTATTTCTTAGCATAAATCTAATGCTAGAACAATCATGACTAGAGTTATTTCATAAGTATAGGAATATTTATGATTGTAAGTTGAAATTTAATATCTTGTCAAAAGAAAAGAAAATGCAAATTAAGATTTAGTTTAAAAATGTAAGACTATAAAAGACTTATATCATGTAAAGAACTTTCGATACAAAAGAAGGACTGTGGTTTGGTATCAGTTACTGATATCAGTACCTTAAAATATATCATTACCAACATTCCACAAAACACTGAACTACCTAACAAGTCTCAATTACTTTTATCAATTATATTTTTCTTTTGAATATATGTTCAGAAATTCAAGATGGAACTCTGAAGTATAAGATATACAGGCAAAGGCAAATGAACGACAAGAGACAACACGGTATAAAAAGACACATCTTTTCAAAGTCGGTGATACTGTTAATCGATTAGGTTTGGCAAACAAATTAATCGCAGGAAATCAATGGCCCAGAGGAGCAAGATAGAGAGAGAGAGAGAGAGAGAGAGAGAGAGAGAGAGAGAGAGAGAGAGAGAGAGAGAGAGAGAGAGAGAGAGAAAAGACAACTGTTTTGTCGACAGTATGGTTAATAAACCGTGATATAAACAAAATAAAGGAATATTTCAAGCAAAATGAATTGT
The DNA here is from genome assembly GCF_036898095.1 of Palaemon carinicauda. Lineage (NCBI taxonomy): Eukaryota > Metazoa > Arthropoda > Malacostraca > Decapoda > Palaemonidae > Palaemon > Palaemon carinicauda. Next base: position 317,684,776 of record NC_090725.1, on the reverse strand, counting down.
CATTATCTTTTCTAAAATTAGATATGAGGATTTGCCATAAGAAAACAACGTTTATGAAAGGGATGAAGAATCTACATCTATAAAACACCAGATAGAAAAATGACGTGATTGGATCTCAAATTCTGGTCTGGAATCGTAAAATGAAATCATAATTCATCAAAGATGGAGATATGTAGAAAAAAAGGAATTAATGCTAACTGCTTCAAAAAGAAAAGAAAAAAAAGCTATTTGGATAAAAGAACGGCAAATCTAAATCTATGGAAATTTTCAAAGTTTTCATTCATATATTTCTCGGAAATGCTAAAGTGATTATAAGAAAAGTAGGGAGATATTTGAGATAGAAAAAAACTCCCAAGACGTATTCGAGCAAAATATGAGAAATTAATAGTAGATCTTTGACGCCAATTATATAAAGTTAATAATGTTTAATGCAGTAAGTTCGACTTCTTAACCCCTCAGAGAAATCTTTTATAAGAAGTGAAAATTTCAAATGGACTTAAGAACTTAAGGTTATGTAGGAATATCATGAAGAATTTCACGTAAAATTAATTTAGTGTAATGAGAGTTTGAGGTTCGACATCCAATGATCACCGTAACTTAAAGAGCTTGGTTCTGTAAAATTATTTGTATTAATTTTAGATAGCATTAGTGTGAAAAATAACATCTGATTTAGTACACACCCTCCCAAACCATATTTTTTTATCATATTTTACAGGTTTACACGCTTACTTAACACCCTAGTTAAATCTCCGCCTTTTCTTTATGCTGTCCTTTATTAATCTCCAATATCATTTTTTTTATGAACCGTGCCATATTCTAATGCAAAAAAAAAAAAAAAGAGCTAATACATGTTGGTTTTGTTTGAATGTATCTATAGCCATAAATTAGCAGATTAGTAAGGACGACCACTCTTAAGTATTTCAATGCCAAAAAACCCTAATACAGTTTTTCCTTCCACTCTCTCAGCTTCCATTCAGTCGAAGCTAAAGACGAACGACGCCAGAAATTCCTTCAGGAGAGCGTAGAAGGGGAGGTGGGTGGGGAGGGGATTCCCCCCCATGCTCTTGCAAGAGGAATTGTAATTTCTCAGCAGGTATTGGATTGGGAATCAAAAGGGCTCTTCCGCCTGACACATCAGCTAGGAAGATGAAACCAATTCCACACTTTCAAAAGATGAGGAATGACAAGGGAATATGGAAGAATGGGAGAAAAGGAACAGAAAAGAATGAAATTATGTTGGTGTGAATTTGGAGATGAAACACCAAAGAAGCACTTTCAAATAAGGATTTGGGGCTGGAGTTACGTTTGATTTCTTGTATTTTGCCTTTTTGCATACCAAAAAAATATGCTATTAAGGATACCCCAAAATGGAGAAGTATTGAATTAAAAGCTCAAGATAGAGAGGAATGGCGAAATCTAACCGAGACCCTTTGCGTAAATAAGTGTAGAGGAAGATGATGATGATGATTTAGGGTACCATCAGGGGGTGTGCCAAATGCTTATTAACGAATAAAATATCCATTGTGAAAAGAACTTAACAAAAGTACGCTAATTGAGATTATTTGCAAAACGAATTTAGAGTACCTTTTTCTCTACCTCTCTGTCACATACATAAATACACACAGACACACGCAAACTCACACAAAAACACACACATACATGATGAATCCAATTCTATTATTTGGAAAGACCGTTTCCAAAATATATTGTCACAATAGTTCATTAGTTGGGATTTAGTTGGTGTTATTCTGTGTTTTTCTACTACCAACCCCGTGTTGGTTGACAATAAGAAAAATACTGCTCCTACTAGAACCTATGCAATATTCATAATATGAAAGACAATGAAAATGTAAACAGTTGCATCGGCCAAAAGGCGCCCATATTTGATAAATCAAAAACATGTTAAGTGAATTAGTTGGTGTGTAAAATGTTGCTAACATAAGAGAACGAACTGTAGAGCAAAGGGGTATACAGGTAATATACTAAAATCATATACACAAAAGAAAAACTATAATGATTAAAAGGATATTATATTTGAAAACACACTCCATCAAAGGAACCCAGAGAGAAAAAAAAAAACCTCACGGTATAAATGTAAATGTGCAATAGTAGGATGTTTAAAACTGTTTGTATTTTGGTAGCTACCTAGTGTACCAACCGTGTGTCACACGACCGTACATAGTTCATTTTGTGTATATATTATGCTTGTCTCTTCGCTCTTCCCTCGCACTAAAAAGAACCAGAATAAACATGTCTGCTTTTTTCATCTGTAACAGTGTCTGTTTTTCGAACATGAAATTCCTTGTCACTTTGAGCTTTTGTATAGAAAGGAGAGTGTTCTATAATAAACTCACCCAGTTGCTTTCGTACTGTCTTTAAGTCACAACCTTCCCTCGGCCCGTCACATTGGTGACCCCGGAAGTCGACTCGCTCCTCCCGCATTCCACCCACCCTTGCCCCCTCCATCGTTGGTACTATGGCGGACTCTACAGAAGTTGGCGCTGCGGCTGCCTCATTGAAACTTTCATTGTTTGCCAGCGGAGAGGCGTTTGCTTGGTTTCAGCACGCAGAAGTCCAGTTTCGCATCAAGGGCGTGACTCGCTCAACCACCAAAGCAGATTATGTTCTCGCGGCGATGCCCGAGGACACCTTCCCGGTAATATCCGACTGGCTTTGTGAACAAGGAGACACCCCAATAGTGTATGACGCCCTCAAAACATACCTTCTGCAGCAGTACTCGCCGTCGCCAGCCGCCCGTATAGCAAAGCTTTTTCAGCTCTCGCAACAACCGTTGGGGGACCAAAGGGCTTCGCTTGCCTTCAGGGAAATGTCCCGTATCGCTCGCCTTCAACCTGCCGCAGACGGCTCTCCTCGTGAGATGAACCTACTTCGTGCCCTTTGGATACGCCGTTTACCCGGACCTATATGCGCTGCCATACCTTATGTCGATAGTTTACCTTTAAAGGACTTGATGACCAAATCCGACGCCCTTATGGACAGCCACTTCAAGACCTCCATCAACGCCTCCACCCCTGATGAAGAGGATGCCTATTCAATGTCAACCCAAGCTGACATGAATGAAGTAGGACATACACGCCTATCCCGTGACGTGCCGAAGCAGAGACAAAGCCGCCCACCACCCACCAATCGCTCGCGCCCCAACCAACGACTTCTACAGCCACTCACTACCTCCCATCCGCCGCAGTTTTGCTGCTACCACTTCAGATTCGGGGCAACCGCGAAGAAATGTGCCAAGGATTGTCAGTGACCAAAAAACGTGTAAGTAGGCCATCGCTCATGGCGGTGGCCTCCCGTGTTTCTAATCTTTTCTTTTTACATGATGCAGGAACGGGCGTGCGATTTTTGGTAGACACGGGTGCTTGTCGTTCTCTTTTGCCAAGGGAAGTCTTCAGGACACGACGTAGTCTGTCTATGTCTGCCGACGTCCGCTTGGTAGCTGCCAACGGATCTGCGATACCCACCTACGGTTACGAGAACCTCACATTATCGTTCTGAAACGGTAAATTTAATTGGAAGTTTCTCGTTGCTGGTGTCACATTGCCAATCCTCTCTCATTTCCACCTTCTGGTCAATGTCGCCTACCGACGATTGGTCAACGCAGACTCGTACTTGTTGACACCTCTTCAACCCGCCCCTCTAACCTCGCTCTCCACATTAGCGCACCCACGGATGCCTACACCCACCTCCTCACATCTTACCCGGAAGTTTTCCGTCCAGAACTTCACCAAACGCACATGGTTCCTGCCAAGCACGGTATTTATCACCTTATCAAGACGACGGGTCACCCAGTCTTTGAAAAATTCAGACGTCTGGCACCGGAACGATTGGCAGCCGCCAAACAGACGTTCGCCGAATTAGAGGAAATGGGCCTTTGCCAAAAGACCTCCAGTCCATGGTCATCACCCTTACACATCGTTCTGAAGAAATATGGCTCCCTCCGTCCGTGCGGGGATTACAGGCGCCTGAACATGCAAACAGAACCGGATTACTACCCCCTCCCAAACATTGCCGACGTGACCTCCTACCTGCACAAAGCGAAGGTTTTCTCTATGCTCGACCTCCTGAAGGGGTATTATCAGGTGCCTATGAACCCAGAAGACATCCCCATGACCGCCATCACCACTCCGTTTGGTACATACACCTTCAATTACTCCTGTTTTGGCCTTTATAATGCTGGGGCCACGTTTCAACGTCTTATGGATGGCATCTTAGGAGACCTCCCTTTCTGTGTATGTTATGTGGACGACATACTTGTGTTCTCCTCCTTAAAAGAGGAACACCTCCGTCACCTGCGCATCGTGCTCGACCGCCTGCAACAAAACGGCCTTGTATTCCGGTACGACAAGTGTATCTTTGGCGCCAACGAAGTGTCGTTCTTAGGGCACCGCATCACTCCTGAAGGAGTCCATCCCCTCCCTCAGAAGGTAGCAGCCGTTCAGGACTTCCCCACGCCCTCGACCGTCAAAGCTCTGCAGGAATTCTTGGGCATGATCAACTATTATCACCGTTTTCTGCTAGCCATTGCCGCCACTCTTGCTCCCTTCTACGCCTCCCTCAAGGGCAAGCCAAAGGACCTGAAGTGGGGTCCTCTTTAAGAAGCTGCCTTCTGCAATGCAAAGAAGGCCCAATCAACTGCTGCGGCTCTCACTTTTCCTATCCCATATGCCCCTCTCCTTCTCTCCACCGATGCCAGCGACGTCGCTATTGGTGCAGTACTCGAACAGGTGGTCAACGGCTCGCCCCGCCCATTGGCCTTCTTCAGCAGAAAACTGTCCAAGGCAGAATCGGGTAATTTTACCTTTGATCGAGAATTGCTGGCGGTGCATTTGGTTGTCCGTCACTTTCACCATTTCTTAGAAGGTATGCTCTTCGTCATTCGCACAGACCACATGCCTCTGGTGCACGCCTTCACAGTTTGACGCCTGGTCCGCCCGGCAACGCCAACATCTCTTCGCAGTGGCTGAATACAATTGCACCCTTCAATACATCTCTGGGAAAATGAATCCCGTTGCCGATGCCCTGTCAAGAAACACATTGGCTGCCGTTCAACTGAGATTGGATTACAATGCCCTGGCTGAAGCCCAACGACAGGATAAAGAGTATCAAGCATGTAGGACATCCTGCACGTCCCTCCGTTGAGAAGACTTCCCCCTCGACGACTCCAACACCACCCTCCTCTGTGATGTCAGTACGGGTAGACCGCGACCTTGGATTCCTGCTCCCATGCGCCGGCAGGTGTTTGATTTTATTCATGGCCTTTCACATCCCTCGTGCCGTTCTACTGCACAGCCGCTGAAGGCGAAATTCATTTGGCACGGCATTTCTAAGGATGCTAAGGATTGGGTCCGCACCTGTACTTCTTGCCAAACTTCCAAAGTACATAGACATACGGATTCAGGAGTGGGCACCTTTCCTCAACCTCAGCGTCATTTCGCACACATTCACGTCGACGTTGTAGGCCCCCTACCCACATCACAAGGACATCGTTACCTGTTTACCGTCATCGACTGCTCCACTCGTTGGCCTGAAGCCATTCCCATGGAAACTGCAACGTCCGCCTCATGTACATCTGCCTTACTCTCAGGATGGATTGCAAGATTCGGTATCCCTGAGCATATTACTTCTGACAGGGGTACCACTTTCACCTCTCAATTGTGGACATCATTAGCGTATCTCCTGGGCATCACCCTACATCAGACAATGGCCTACAACCCAGCTGCCAATGGAATGGTTAAACGTTTTCATCGCACCCTCAAAGCAGCTTTGATGTCCCGCTGCAAGGATTCCAACTGATTTACTCAGCTTCCCTAGGTCCTCCTGGGACTAAGAACCACTCCTAAAGACGCCCTCGACGTCTCGGCAGCTGAAATGGTGTATGGCGACCCGTTGGTCGTTCCTGCTGAATTTTTTCCTTCTTAAGCCTCCTCTGACGATCTCCAGCGCATACGTCATGTCGTGGGAAAATTTACTCCATGTCGCCAGACTTACAAGCCCCCAGCGAAGCATCACTTACCAACAGACTTGCACTCTGCAATGCACGTCTTCCTGCGCAACGACACTAGCAAGCCACCGCTGACGCCCCCTTACACGGGCCCTTTCCTTGTGATCTGATGCAGTCCGAAAGCATTCCTACTAAACATTCGTGGCAAAGAAGACTGGGTCTCCATTGATCGTCTAAAACCTGCTTATCTCCTGCCAGATGACCCGCCTACAGTTCGCCTCTCTAGATTAGGGCGCCCTATTTAACATGTAGAGTATGTCATTTTTAGGGGGGGGAGCCATGTACCAACCGTGTGTCACACGATCGTACATAGTTCATTTGTGTATATATTATGCTTGTATCTGCGCTCTTCTCTCGCACTAAAAAGAACCAGAATAAACATGTCTGCTTTTTTCATCTGTAACAGCTGTAACAGTGTCTGTTTTTCGAACATGAAATTTCTTGTCACTTTGAGCTTTTTTTATATAAAGGAGAGTGTTCTATAATAAACTCACAAAGTTGCTTTCATACTGTCTTTGAGTCACAACCTTCTCTCGGCCCGTCACACTAGTCTAAGGCAACTATTTTTAATATAAGAGAACATCTATTTCCTAATTATTGAGGCACAATTACGTAATAAAAGTTATAATAATTTATCGAGATAACATTGAGAAATGGGTCTTCCAACTCTTCTAGTGTCTTGACTTACTCGAAAGAACTTTGGCAAATGACAGAATGGTCCTCAGTCCCGGGCGTAACGGGGTGCTAAGATTCTCCCGGTTTATAAATACTCTCTCTCTCTCTCTCTCTCTCTCTCTCTCTCTCTCTCTCTCTCTCTCTCTCTATATATATATATATATATATATATATATGTGTGTGTGTGTGTATACACACACACACACACACACACACACATATATATATATATGTATATATATATATATATAATAGCTATTGGAAGTGGTAGGGCTAATGCAAGATAGGCTAGGAAAAAGGGAAGGATAAGAGGATATCTATATGATTTCTAAATTGAGGAAAATGCAAAGAAAGGAATTGGAATTATGGGAGTCATCAAGGATAGAGATGGAACTATATTTCACAGGAATAAAGAAATTAAAAGATGATGGAAAGAATAATTTGAACAACTATTGTATACTGTGGGAGAAGCACACAGGGAGGAGAAGCCAGTGATGGACATAAGGAATACAGAAGTGAAGTGTGCATCGAGTAACATGAAAAATGGTAAAGGACCAGATCCAACAGTTTCAAATTAAAATGGTCAAGATATTTGGTAGAGAGAGGAAGAATGGATGTAGGATTTATAAGGAGCGATAGGGGAAGAATAAATAAAGCCTAAAGACTGGGAGAAAAAATCTTATGGTATCTATATTCAAGCAGAAAGAGGATATAATGGAATGTGGTAAATGCAGGGGTATTAAACTTAAAGATCGTGGTTTGGAAGTTTTCAACAGTGAACTATATAAAAGTTTGAGAGGGATTATATAGTAAGAGGGGGAGAGGGACTGTTGATACTAACTTTATAGTAAGGCAGCTACAGAAAACGAGGCTAGAGAGATATCACGTCTTCCGTGCTTTGGTACATCCTGAAAATGGCTTTTGATAGAATTTTAACAGAAATGAACTTTTGGTGCTTCAGGAAGAGGAAAATGCTAGAGATGTTGATTAGAGTGATTGAGATGATGTACAGAAAAATGACAAAAAGTAATAACAGCAGTTGGGAAAACAGAAACATTTTAACTTAATATTTACTTACACCAGGGGTCAGCCTTGAGCCCGTTTTCATTTGTGTTGATCAGGGATGTTTCAAGTGAAGATATCAGAAATAAAGAGTTGTGGATGCTGCTCTGTACAAATGATTTGGTAATAAATGCTTAAACTAAGGAGGACTTACAGAGAATGGTTGTGGAGTGGCAGGAGTCTTTGGAGAGGGGTGACTTGATGGTAATTATGGATAAGACCGAGGATATGGTAAATAGTAAGAAAGATAGGGACAGGATAGCCATACATGAAAGTAGAGGCTTAGTTACTATACAGGTGGAGCAATGTAAATACATGCCCTCTGCTATAAGTTAGGAGGGATGATTTGAGGTTGAAGTTGAGGGTAGGACAAAATCACCCTAGAAGAAGTAAAGGGAGGTAACAGGAGTGTTATTTGGTAGAAAAATACCAATCAAACAGCACAGTTATAAGATGTGGGCTCTAAGATTTAAAGATGAAAGCTTGAGAGAACAGAGACGAGAATACTGAGGGGAATTCTACGACTGAGTTCCAACTTTTTGCTTTTAGAATATTGGGATCTCCTATATCTTACATATAATTACCATAACTTAAAGCCTCATATCAGAAGAAAAATAGTATTATTGCGATTATAAATTGTTCATGCATTTATTGAAAAAAAAAATAACAAAAAACTACCATGAAAATATGTTTTAGTAATAATACACTTCAAATCTGAATAGAATGACTTGTTCCATTCATATGAATGATTCTATCCATATATATATGATTCTATCCAGTTGAAAAAGGATGATAGATTGATACCTATGTAGAAATGTGTGTGGCAGGTATAAATTATATTAAGCTTCAATTGATTAGGTTATTTCAGAGTATTTTTAAACCAAAATGATGTCATGGAAGGTTCCAGAATGCAAGGATTAAAAAGCTCTACACATTGTTTATTTTCATGGTCAATGGATGGCCTTAGCAGTTTAGTACCAAATTGCTAATTATCCCCAGGACTAACTCATTATAATTTCAATTACTTCATTTGGGCACAGAATTACTATAAAACAGACGCCCGTGAACTTGATGTTCCTCGTTGTCTGGCTACAGCTTAATTCTTGGGATATTACAAATTTCACAATGAATGTCACAGAAATATTTTCTCAGCAAACAATCGTTGGTTCAATTACATTGCGGGGGGGGGGGGGGGTTAAGGGATCGCCAGAAAGTGCCACATGTACTGAAATCGGTGGGCCAATCAAGTAATTGCGCAGTTATTTCATCCAATTTTCAATTACCTTTTTGTGAAACCGAAAGATAATTAATGTTTCATGGTATGACATGTATTATTAGTAAAAACTACGTAGAATAACACTATTTTTACATTCCAAAAGGCATAATTACGCACTCTCCCTAGCCTCCTCCCATATATGGTATTGAGTTTTACATTACCGCCAACAGATGGCATCAGAAGCACCTTATCCCAACTAATACAGTCAATAATTTGAAGACCACGTGTGTCAAAAAAGTGTGGGAGGAAGGTAGAGGCTAGAGAATTAGTAGTTTGTAGATTATCCAACGATCGTTTCCTTATTAGGAATGAATATTTTTATCAAAAATGGTGTGAATTTTGCTTATACCATTGCAAGCAACTTGATATTAATTATAAAAGTGTATACTATTTCCTTACTTCATCAAAACACATGGATGGAAGGTCATGTTCCTGTATAAGTGACCAAGGTAACAATCATCAGCATAGTTTAGGTTAGTGGGACGAGTTTGGAACAGCGCTGCCAAATGAATTTCCTTGAATGAAGAATATTATTATTCATTACAGATTCAAATGATTTAATGAGTAATAGTTATACGTCAGAAGTTGTATGACTAGTGTAATTTGATGTTTTTATAATCAGCGTAATCAACTGAGACAAATCGAATAATGAAAAATGAAAATGGTCACATTTCTGTGCTTTCACCAACACCTGGCAGTGTTGTGTTATTCACTTTCGAGTTTGTGTTTGTTAATAAGGGTGTTCCATAGTGTAAATCAGTTATGAAATAAACATTATAATAATTTCCGTAGTAAAGGTTTACATGTTAGAAGCTGTTTCTTGGTCCAATATAGGTTATAAGAATCCATGACGAACAAAACAATGATGCCTGGTAAATTTTTTGAAAAATCTAATTATTAAAGGAAAAACAAAAAATATTTGTGTTAATATATACTCCAAGTTTATCATGGGTTCTGTGTTTCCTCTTCTAGCAGTCTCGTTATTTTTCAATATTTGTAAAGGGTCTCGTCACGCTAAGGACGAACCTTCTTTTTATGTTTATGATGCGGTCAGTGTTGATGATATTATACAGCAAATTGGCTCATTCAAAAACTCGTAATTGATAGGTAAAAGTAGCTATGGCTCTTGTGTTGCTGTTTATCTCCTAGAGCCATCTCCTTATACACTGCTAAAAACCGTAATTTTAATCGGAAATTCTCCGTAAAAGATATCCTGTTCTCAACCTTAGTTCAGTAAAATACAGGCCGCCCGTTGAGATACTACCGCTAGAGTTAGAATTGGGTTAGAATCCTCTTGCTTGAGGGTACACTCGGGCACACTGTTCTATCTAGTTTCTCTTCCTCTATTTTTGTTAAAGTTTTTATATTTTATATAGGAAATATTTATTTTGATGTTGTTACTAATCTTAAAGTATTCTATTTTTCCTTATTTACTTTCCTCACTGGGCTATTTTCCCTGTTGGGGCCCCTGGGCTTATAGCATCCTGGTTTTCCAACAAGGGTTGTAACCTAGCATTTAATAATAATAATAATAATAATAATAATAATAATAATATAAATCATATTTCATTATCTTTTTACCATACGTTTTTATTATAATTTGCAGGTTGGCAACCCTAATATCACTATGTTTCAACTTCATAAAACAGAGATTAAGGTTTAGTAATTGATATTGATAACTGTTCCATAGAATTGACGAAATTAGGCTGCATCCAAATAGGCCGCAGTTATTTGGTAGGCTCAGTTAGTAGCAGTTGAAGCTCAAGTGTCAAATTCATTCATCAAAATGAGACCGTTTACATATATAAATTTAGAAAAATGGTCAATGACTACAAAATTTACGTATATTATGATATAGGAGTTCCTTGGATTAACGACTTCGATAGACAATCAGATGTGAGTCCTATTTCGTGTCCGAGGATGAAACATTTCAAGATATTCCCTCATAATTAACTCGTTAGGTCAAGGGTTCATTTAAATAATCTCTTACCCCAAAAGTTTAAAATCCTACTTGTCTATGTATCCTCCTGGCTAGTACAATAGTAAAGTGTTCACTTTGCATTCGCATGGTAGCAGATCGATCCTAGCCTGGACAGTGAGTTTAAGCTGGGGAGGCCACTGCTGTGGTTGGGCACCACAATGGGGTGTTAGGCTTGCCCGGCTGACGTTCTGGCGAGTATCTATTCTGATGAAACTGGAATTGAAACTAGAAACCTTTACTTTGAAGAGGTCGCATTTTTAATGTTCACGTAACAAGTTGATGTTTCTAGTCTGATTGAGGATGGGAACTTCCAAAATCTTCCTTTGGTATTGTACTTTTAACGATTCCTTAAAAAGAAGAGAAAAAAAAACTTGGCCTCATTCATGTTCATTCTATGCTATATCTACTTCCGTACTATCCAATTTAATCCATTGTTTGAGCTAAACTATTGCTCTTTCTTTTAATACTTAATATCTAGATTAACGAAAAACCTCCTTAAAGTTTTGAGAAGGAAACAGAAGAACAAGAAGGGAGAGAAAATAGCCAAAATAAATATGGTCATTGAATATAATCAAAATGAAAGATGTCCTTCAATCAAAGGGATTAACCGGTCATGAAGTGTGGGACAGAGGTAGATGGAGAAAGCTGACCAGAAACATCGGCCCCACATAAAAATGGGAAAAGATGCAGACAAAGAAGAAAAAGAACATAAGAGTTTCTATTTAGGGCTAAAAGTGATGATCGATATTGGAGTAACATTTAAAGCTTATTTTATTTGTCTTAATTATAAATTTCTCGAGGATATAAAATGTAAATAGTAAAAGAGTTGAATGTAGAAGTTTTGTCTCAAATTCTTTTTCCCAGATATGTTATAGAAGCTCAGAAAAAAAAGTTGTAGCCATATGCAGTATTTACGTAGACATCTTGATATCTGCAAAATTGAATATATAAAATGAGAAAGTTACCTTCGTTTAGAAGGTAAAACAAAATCTGTTTCTTTACACTTATGGTCAAATTGTTTATGTATGGTAATTTCCAGCGTTCCCCATTCTGTTTTGAATTAATGTTTAGAGTCTCTGGAAAGAATGTAGAAACGAAAACATTGAAATTTCCATATTTTTCGTCCCGAAACATACAAACATCATCCGCATATCTTAGCTATGCGATGTTTGGATGTTTGATAGATGGATCATAGCTCCGATTTATTCCTTGTGAAGTTCGGTGAGGGGTAGATGGAGATTGTCTGGACATGCTTTTCGCACTTTCCAGGAGAGATTAGTTCACCAAACATTCAACTGAGTTCCAAAAGGCACTAGAAGAGATAGAAGACCCAGGCCTACATAGCTGAGGATTATGAAGCGTGAAGTGGAGATGATGATTGGAGAAATATTGATATAAAAGCTCAAGATAGAGATGACTTGCGAAATTCAACCAGGCCCTTTGAGTCAATAGGCGTGAGAGATGATAATGACGATGATAATGACGATGATGATGATGATGATGATGGACATTGGTTCATAAATGACTGAGGATACTGCCTATACTGCAAGCATGCATCTAATTAAGAAAGTTACCATATAAAGAAAGATTTTGTTCGTTAATCACCTTTTTAAGGTTTTAATGTTCTGATTAGATGAGAAAACACATTGTCAATCTGGGCGTTGTCAGGCAATCATTCCTTATCTAGGGTGAAAATTTTGAGATTGTTTTATGGGCTGTTTAAGATACTGTTTTTTTTTTTCTTTTATGGAATCGTGAAAATATTTTGTTAGAACGTTTGACAAATTTCCTAGAAAAATATATCACATTTCGGAAGTAAGTTCAATTGCTCAATTCCATTATTATTATTATTATTATTATTATTATTATTATTATTATTATTATTATTATTATTATTATTATTATTATTTACTAAGCTAAAACCCTATATACTGTATATATATAGTATATACTGTATATGTGTATATGCAAACCTTTTATCAATATATATATACATAAATATATATATATATATATATATATATATATATATATATGTATATATATATATATATATATATGTGTGTGTGTGTGTGTGTGTGTATATATATATGTGTATGTATAAATATATATATATATATATATATATATATATATATATATATATATATATATATGAATTCTCATTACTTTTTGCAAGTAGCTGTCCAGGTAGCTCAAAGTCGTGAAGTTTACTTGATATTTAACAAAATAGACTCCGAATATTATCACACTAGATTACGAGTTAATCAGATATTATCAGTAATTCATCACATAAAAGTAAAATTAACATATGGATCATGAAGCAACTGGGTCTGTGAATAATTGTTTCCCCCCGATGGCTATGCATCTTTAAGTGCTCACAGTCAATAGTAGTAAAAATTTCCACTAAAAAAGTGGAAAAGCCACTTCGAATTTCATTTTCGAAGCAGGAAAAATTATGTAAAACATTTAAAAGGATTTAAAATAATTTAATCTTGTATTTTTCATTGACGACTAATGGTAAAAAGATTTTTATCTTCATGGAATGTTAGTATTGGGCTTCAAATGGTGATACTTGAATAGATTCGTTTAATCTATTAAGGTATTCATATTATATATATTCAAACCAATATTCCTGAAGAGATGGATATAATGGAATTTCGAATTTTGAGCAGAGGGCTTCGAATTAATTTATCAAAATATGGACATAATGAGTTAGAATAATATCCTTATGTATAGCACTGGTAGTATAAAAGATGCAGAAATTTGGCTCTTTAGTGCTTAGAAATTTAGTAATGACCAAATTTTTAGCCCCCATGTCGGTCTGAATACGAGTGGATTACATTACTATAAAATAGCAATGTATCTGTTATGTCTTCGCCAATATGTATTCTTGTCTTTTTTTGTCCTTACGACTCACTCATGTACATCCAGGAGTCCTTTGAAGTCATTAAAAGCCTCAGACCAAACACTTCCATGGAGATATTGTCAGTCTTTGGTTGCAACAAGTCCAAGGTTCCTTAAGACTCCTTTATAGAAGAAATGGGTATCGGCATGGTCAAAGACTTTAGACAGCTCCATACATCAATATTGGGTTGGCTATCTGAATACGAGTGGATTACATTACACTGGAATAGCAATATATCTGTTATGTCACCACCAATATGTCTTCCCGTCGTTTTTTTTTTTTTTTTTTTTTTTTTTTTTTTTTTTTTTTTGCCCTTACCACTCACTCATTTCCATCCGGGAGTCCTTTAAAGTCATTTAAAGCCTCAAACCAAACACTTTCATGGAGACATTGTCGATCTTCGGCTGCATCAAGTCCAAGTCTCCTTTATAGAAGAAATGTGTATCATCATAGCCAATGACTTTAAGCAACTCATTAGACTAAAATTGTGTTCTACATCTAAAACCATCATCTTCTCAATCATCTCCTACGAGCACATTGAATCACATCCATTAGTATAAGGTTTAATTCCGCTCATGAATCGCAGAGACGAAGCCCCCTCTCCACCCAAGCCAGGACCAGGAAGGGCACGGTAATGGCTGCTGATGACTCAGCAGGTAAACATGTAGGCTCACTCAAACCCCACTATCCTTGGCTCACAAGGATGGTAAGGTTGTAGATACTAAAGGGACTAACGAGTCCGAGCGGGACTCGAACCCCGTCTGGCGATCACCAAGCAGAGACGTTACCAGTAAGCCCGCCACAATCTTAATTGATTACTATATGAAAACGTTTTTCACAATGTTATCGTATGCCATATACATATATTCATTTCTATTCAAATAAAAATAATAAAGTTTAAGAGCATTACGAGTTTGCTGTCCTTAATATTTTGATAAAATAAATGAGATAAGGAATACTGGCAAGAAATTGAAGTAACCTAAAATTTTCTTAAACGCAATAAAAATATAATAAAGACATTATTCGTTATTAATAGTAATAAAAAAAAATTCTACACTCTATCGATACTTATAAAGATATTCCACAAATCCTTAATACAAATCATGCTAATGTGAACTTGAAGAGCAATAACGCAATGAAAAGCTCCCATAAATAATTCTCCCGATATTACCCAAGGATGTGTATATCATATCCCATGTAAATCATGGGAAATATTTTATGAGTCAAACAGGCAAAGTCCACGAATAGAGGATTGAACTACTTCAGAGAAGTGTATGATATGCTTAATATATTCATATACATTTATATGTTGATATATAATTCGGCGAATTGTATTTTGACGATGTAGATATATTATACAACTTTCTATATTGAATATACTTGAGATAAATTACTGTAGATATCTCGCTACATATTCCTCCAGGTGAGATACATATACTAATTTTTTTAATGAGGCGCATTTGCATATATATATATATATATATATATATATATATATATATATATATATATACATATATATATATAACCTATATATTTTGATATATTAATGTCTGGATTCTCTTACCGACCTCGGGATCAGAGCCCCAACCGGAACCACTCAAAGACAATAGCTTCTGACCGGACGGGAATCGAACCCTGGTTCAGGAAACTTGTAACAACAGTGACATAGCACTTAGCCACGAAAAAAGATAAAGGTCAATGATAATTCTTCTATACTAATACTTGTCGAATTCAGGTTTGTTGTATATATATATATATATATATATATATATATATATGCATATATATATATATATATATATATATATATGTATATATGTATATATATACATACACACACATATATATATACAGTATATATATATATGTATATATATACAGTATATATATATATATATATATATATATATATATATATATATATATATATATATATATATATATATATATATATATATACATGTATGTTTGTATGTTAGTGTCTACTGCAGTAATACGTGATGCTATATTTATAGACGTTGGTACAGTAGTGTTTGGTATTTAATAGGAGAAAGTGCTGGGGTAGCAGAGGCAATAACTACACGATAAATAAGCTTTGAATCCATCGTATTTCTCGAGAGATTCAGACTGGTATGTGTCATTTATCTTATTTCCTTTTATTTATTTCTTTCTTCTATAAATGGGATATATATCACCGATATGTCCCTTTGATAGCTTGATTTATGAGAGGTGTAGAAAGGTATTTTGCAGTATAATTTTTTTCAAACTGGTTATCCTGACTGAGTAAATATTTTGCCGTTGCTAATTGTTCATATCAGGTCATTAATTGTCACACTATCCTTCATAGTCAATTAGAAATACTCTACCATTCTAATCTTGTATATATATATATATATATATATATATATATATAAA
Organism: Palaemon carinicauda; assembly: GCF_036898095.1. NCBI lineage: Eukaryota > Metazoa > Arthropoda > Malacostraca > Decapoda > Palaemonidae > Palaemon > Palaemon carinicauda. The sequence goes on along the minus strand of NC_090725.1, from coordinate 317,668,434 downwards.
CACACACACACACACACACACACACATATATATATATATATATATATATATATATATATATATATATACAATATAAATAAATACACACACACACACACACACATATATATATATATATATATATATATATATATATATATATATATATATATATATATATATTATATGCTACACATTTTGTATGTACTAATGCTCACCTTTAGTTTTTAATACAGTTTATCATTTATAGTCCGATTGAATTTTCATTCTACATATTTTGATTCTAAAGCATATATGAAAGGCAAAACTGAATTTTCCGTGTTATTTTAAAATGATATTACATATTACAAAACAGAAAATTTACGAATTAACTTTTTAATTCATCATTCTACTCGCTCTTCCTGTTATGGCCCGTTGCCATACTCTTAATGCGCACAATATTCTCGCATATATCAATAAAATATTAGTTTATTTACTTTAGTATAATAAAATTTATTTTCTTTTAATGTTTACAGGTTTTTCTCATAAGCTAACGAAGAAATGTGTGCACGTAAACAATGCATATATGATGAGTGGACAGTGTCATTTTGTTTGCCCTGCCTATAAATAACCATTCTTGTGAGATCAGATTTAAAATCAACTTCAATACATTTTTCAAAAGCTCATAACAACTTACCAAAAAGATATTTCAAAATTATCTGATTGGTAACGTCTCTGCCTGTTGTTTGCCAGACGGGGGTTCGAGTCCCTTTCAGAATTGTTAGTGCCATTAGTGTCTGCAACCTTACCATCCTTGTGAGCTAAGGTTGGGGGGTTTGGGGGAGCCTATAGGTCTATCTGTTGAGTCATCAGCAGCCATTTCCTGGCCCTCCCTGGTCCTAGCATGGGTGGATAGGGGCTTTGGCGCTGATGATATGATATATGATCAGTCTCAAGGGCATTGTCACTGTCCCTTGCCTCTGCCAATCGTGAGCGGCCTTTAAACCATTAAAGAGGAACCATAACAATATTCGATGTTTGTCGCCAAGAAAACTTTGGAGAAAAGATTGATCCCAAAATATAGTTAGCCCACAAAAAATGAATTCTCCCTCTGTTTTGTATTCTAAAAATTCCTTGTTTTCTGTGTGGCTGTTTACATCTTCGTGAACGTAAAAAGGAAAAGCCACTCATGCAGTTTTCTTTGGGTAATAAACTTTACTCGTTTTAAAATGCTTAATTTCTTGTGACTTGTTCTAAGAAGAGAAGACAACAATTAATATCGAGAAAAGGGAATTTAACCAATTTGAGAATCGAGAAAAACAGACTGCATAATATGCTAATTTGATTTACTTGGGTAGATCTCATGTTCTCCCTTCACTGTAGAATTGGGAACGTTTTATATATATATATATATATATATATATATATATATATATATATATATATATATATATATATATAGGTAGTAGGTTGGCCATACACACACACACACACACACACACACACACACACACACACACATATATATATATATATATATATATATATATATATATATATATATATATATATATATATATATATATATATATATATATAGGTAGTAGGTTGGCCAGGGCACTAACCACCCGTTGAGATACTACCACTAGAGAGTTATGGAGTCCTTTGACAGGCCAGACAGTACTACATTGGATCGTTCTCTCCGGTTGCGGTTCTTTCCCTTTGCCTACACATACACTGAATAGTCTGGCCTATTCTTTAAAGATTCTCCTCTGTTCTCATACACCTGACAACACTGAGATTACTAAACAATTCTTCTTCACCCAAGGGGTTAACTACTGCACTGCAATTGCTCAGTAGCTACTTTCCTCTTGGTAAGGGTAGAAGAGACTCTTTAGCTATGGTAAGCACCTCTTCTGGGAGAAGGACACTCTAAAATCAAACCACTGTTCTCTAGTCTTGGGTAATGCCATAGCCTCTGTACCATGGTCTTCCACTGCCTTGGGTTAGAGTTCTCTTGCTTGAGGGTACACTCGGGCACACTATTCTATCTAATTTCTCTTCCTTTTGTTTTGTTAAAGTACTGTATACATAGTTTATAGAGGAATTATTTATTTTAATGTTGTTACTGTCCTTAGAATATTCTATTTTTCTTTGTCTCCTTTCCTCATTGGGCTATTTTCCCTGTTGGGGCCCCAGGGGTTATAGCATTCTGCTTTTCCAACTAGGGTTGTAGCTTAGCAATTGAAAATATATATATATATACATACATATATATATATATATATATATATATATATATATATATATATATATATAAGAAGAATGAAAAATATAGAGAGAAAAATGTGGAAGTAAAGTGCAAGGTATGTGAGGCAAAGAGGGTAGCTGACCTGAGGTGGGGTCAGGGATTGGGTCATTCATATGAAGAGAATAAGAAGAAGTTTTGGAAAGAAGTGAAGAGAGTAAGGAAGGGTGGCTCAAGAATTGAAGAGACAGTGAAAGATGGAAATGGAAGGTTGTTAAAAGGAGAGGAGGCAAGGAAAAGGTGGGCGGAATATTGTGAAAGTTTACTGAATGTTGAGGATAATAGGGAGGCAGATATAATTGCTGTTGCAGGTGTTGAGGTTCCGGTGATGGGAGATGAGAATGAGAAAGATATTACAATAGAGGAAGTGAGGAGAGCACTAGATGAAACGAGAGTAGGAAAAGCATCTGGTATGGATGGTGTGAGAGCTGAGATATTGAAGGAAGGAGGTGTGACTGTACTTGAATGGTTGGTGAGATTGTTTAATATGTGTTTTGTGTTGTCAATGGTACTAGTAGATTGGGTTTGTGCATGTATTTTACCACTATACAAGGGTAAGGGAGATATGCATGAGTGTTGTAATTCAAGAGGTATTAGTTTGTTGAGTGTAGTTGGAAAAGTGCATGGTAGAGTAATGATTAATAGGATTAAGGATAAAACAGAGAATGCAATCTTAGAAGTACCGGGTGGTTTTAGAAGAGGTAGGGGTTGTATGAATGAGATTTTTACAGTTAGGCAGATATGCGAGAAATATTTAGCAAAAGGTAAGGAGGTGGATGTTGCATTTATGGATCTGGAGAAAGCGTATGATAGAGTTGATAGGGAAGCAATGTGGAATGTGATGAGGTTATATGGAGTTGGTGGAAGGTTGTTGCAAGCAGTGAAAAGTTTCTACGAAGGTAGTGAAGCATGTGTTAGGATAGGAAATGAAGTGAGTGATTGGTTTCCGGTGAGAGTGGGGCTGAGACAGGGATGTGTGATGTCGCCGTGGTTGTTTAACTTGTATGTTGATGGAGTGGTGAGAGAGGTGAATGCTCGAGTGCTTGGACGAGGATTGAAACTGGTAGACGAGAATGACCATGAATGGGAGGTAAATCAGTTGTTGTTTGCAGATGATACTGTACTGGTTGCAGACACAGAAGAGAAGCTTGGCCGATTAGTGACAGAATTTGGAAGGGTGTGTGAGAGAAGGAAGTTGAGAGTTAATATGGGTAAGAGTAAGATTATGGGATGTACGAGAAGGGAAGGTGGTGCAAGGTTGAATGTCATGTTGAATGAAGAGTTACTTGAAGAGGTGGATCAGTTTAAGTACTTGGGGTCTGTTGTTGCAGCAAATGGTGGAGCGGAAGCAGATGTACGTCAGAGAGTGAATGAAGGTTGCAATGTGTTGGGGATAGTTAAGGGAGCAGTAAAAAATAGAGGGTTGGGCATGAATATAAAGAGAGTTCTATATGAGAAAGTGATTGTACCAACTGTGATGTATGGATCAGAGTTGTGTGGAATGAAAGTGATGGAGAGACAGAAATTGAATGTGTCTAAGGAATATGGCTGGTGTATCTCGAGTAGATAGGGTTAGGAACGAAGTGGTGAGGGTGAGAACGGGTGTAAGAAATGAGTTAGCAGCTAGAGTGGATATGAATGTGTTGAGGTGGTTTGGCCATGTTGAGAGAATGGAAAATGGCTCTCTGCTAAAGAAGGTGATGAATGCAAGAGTTGATGGGAGAAGTACAAGAGGAAGGCCAAGGTTTGGGTGGATGGATGGAGTGAAGAAAGCTCTGGGTGATAGGAGGATAGATGTGAGAGAGGCAAGAGAGCGTTCTAGAAATAGGAATGAATGGCGAGCGATTGTGATGCAGTTCCAGTAGGCCCTGCTGCTTCCTCCGGTGCCTTAGATGAGGCGGAGGTAGCAGCAGTAGTGGTTTCAGCGTTATGAAGCTTCATCTGTGGTGGATGACGGGGGAGGGTGGGCTGTGGCACCCTAGCAGTACCAGCTGAACTCGGTTGAGTCCCTTGTCAGGCTGGGAGGAACTTAGAGAGTAGAGGTCCCCTTTTTGTTTTTGTTTCATTTGTTGATGTCGGGTACCCCCCAAAATTAGGGGAAGTGCCTTGGTATATGTATGTTTGTATGTATGTATGTATGTATGTGTATATATATATATATATATACATATATATATATATATATATATATATATATATATATATATATATATACATACATAATTTGTTCAGACAGGTAATATTTACCTCCAATACGAAAATATGAAGAGGTAAGACCTGTGACATTGTTGCTCTGGGAAGTATCAAGAAATAGAGATTCAAATGCAACTCGTCCCAAGGCAGATGAATGCATAGTTTAAATATAGTGAAAAAGTAAGTAGAGCAAAATTTCATAAAAATTTTGGATGAACTCCACCCCCCCCCCACCCCGAGGTCAAAACTAACCGCGCACTTCATGTCAATGGTTTTACTGAATGCTGTCATCATTATACGATTAAAGAGTGAAATCAGGATACTGATTATTCTAATTTCTGTTACTCTTTTTTTGTTAAAATTTTTATAGTTTATATAGGAAATATTCATCTTAATGTTGTTACTGTTCTTAAAATATTTTATTTTTCCTTTTTCCCTTTCCTCACTGGGCTATTTTTCCTGTTGGGGCCCATGGGCTTATAGCATCCTGCTTTTCTAACTAGGGTTGTAGCTTAGTAAGTAAGTAAGTAAGTAAGTAAGTAATAATAATAATAATAATAATAATAATAATAATAATAATAATAATAAGTGCCATTAATTGTCGGTGTAGATATATGGTATATCAAGGCAGAGAAGTGTCTGGTTTATGGTTATGAATTTTCTGATACGTAAATTTTTTATTCTTAGGCAAATGACAATAGAAATACCCTTTTTCTTAAGACACAAAGGAAAGAAAATAATTGCCTTTTTGCCACATGGAGTTATTGAAATGTGAGGGGGGCGGCACAAGGTTTATAGTTCAATACTCTGTATTTTATAAGAAATAGATTATCAGGAACAAAAAGATGATCAGCTTTGGGACTTTGAATGTGAGTAGTTCAGTGGAATAACAAGATTATTTACGATAGCTTATTTCTTTGAAGGGAGAAAATACGACGTGTTGTCAGTGAGTCAAAAAAGGGGGAAAATTTCATTGTTTGCAAACATTGAAAAGATAAAGAATCACTGTGTATATGATAACTGAAAGGTCAAACGGCATATCAGGTGTAGTTCCTGTACTGTAATGTATAAGGAATTATCAGAGAATATGTAACTGAACATCTTTTTTTTTTCTGGTATAAATATGACTACGTGTAGCGGAATTAAATTTTATGAGACTTAGTGTATATGGTCCGGTAATTGTCAATAATGAGATTAGAATGTAATTTTTCAAGTCTCGATCTGTGCAGAGAAAAAGGTGGCATTGCTGGCAAGTATAAATCTTCCGGAGTTAGTGAGTACTGAGAGAGTCTTTGTATGTGTACATTTAGGAAATTAAAAAAGCTGAGTCGAAGAGTTGGGTACATTTTTTTAAATGAGAAACTGTGAAATAGCTATTGTAAGTGATGAATGAGCTAATTGATAGATTCAGTTTATGAGAAGCAGATTGACTAGAGGAACATGCATTAAACAGACATCGAGTTTATATACAAGGACTTGTAAGCAAAAACGTCACAAAAATCCAAAGAAAATAAAACATGAGCTAGAATTTTTACACAGGTTGGTTTATTAACAGCACAGGGAAGAACGAGTGATAACATAACCCTAGGTCAATAGAATTTCCGATACAGTGCACGAGCATGTATGAAACACGAGCGGTACACAAGAAAGTTTTCTCAAGATTGGGCAGAGGTGAAATTATTTGGTTGTATAAAAATTATGGTGATAATGCAGATTATAGGAATTTTCATGATTATGAATGAAAAAAAGGAGGTGGACATATAACTGGACTGTATAAAGATGAGCATGTGATGGCCACTTTTTATAATGAAAGAATTGTTTCAGCAGTTTGAAAGTAAAGATGAAAAATTATGACCCATAGAAAACTTTAGATAAATTCAAGAACAGTAAATATACTCTATATTTTAGAAATTATGAGTTGATAGAAGTTAAAAGTTCTATATTTCAAGTGGAGTGTGTGTTAGAGTTTATAGACAGGATATAAAAGAGTTTGATTTGAAACTGGATCTTCCACAAAAAAAGTGTTATAGCCTTCAACATTTTTATGGATGAGCAAGATCTTCCTGACCTGGAAATTTTGTCATCTTGAATTTAATGACAAGTGTCGATACTGATAGTTAAATGACCCAATTATTCATCATTTTGGTAAAGCTTTTAACTTAATAAAATCTGAACAGAAACTTCTGGCTGTATGTTGACCTCGTCTTGTTGCTATCATTTCATGAACAGTTTTGGGAGTTATCATTACCGGTTCATTCATCGATATAATCACTAGTTTGAAATTGAATTGCATCAACACCATTAATTGAAAAGCACTCTTTTTTATTTTAGATTTATTAAAATATGGTATTATCATCATCACCATCATCATCATCATCATCATCATCATCACCATAATCATCATCATAATCATTTCTCCAGTCGTCTCTATCTTGAACTTTCAAATCAATACGCCTCCATTCGTTTTCTCCAACTGCACGCTTCAGTCCTCAGCCATGTAGGTCTGGGTCTTCTAACTCTTCTAGTGCCTTGTGGAGCCCAGTTAAAAGTTTAGT
>NC_090725.1:317648920-317656420 GCF_036898095.1 Palaemon carinicauda | reverse complement strand
TCAAAAAGCCTTCTCAAATTTTGTATATATATATATATATATATATATATATATATATATATATATATATATATATATATATATATATATATATAAAGTTATTGTTTCATATTGAGGCTAGTCCGATAGTACACTTTCTTCCAGAGGCAGCGTCATAAGTAGCAACCTAATGGAGATCTAGTATCCCCTCTAGCCTAGTAAAAGAACGTGAAAGAACGAACAGTTATTGTGAATCTACATGACTACAAATCTGATTTTTAGATGATTATGAACAGTCACTTCTGGACATTAAGATGAAGCTATAAGGGGATATGTGTTCCATTTTTTAAAAGAAAAATAATATGCTGTTCACAAATCGAAAGTTTCAGAAGAATCAAAACATGGAACATAATGAATCCAAATAGTTTCACATGCTATTCACAAGCCAAATGGTTTTAGAACCCTGTTTAAGTCTATCAGAAACAGCACTAAATGCCTCGGTCACCTGCCTTCCCTCAAGGTACATTTGGAAACTGAAATGATGTTACTGCCCATGCAAAAAATAAATTAAGTAATAACAAATAGGCACGCATTCCTAAGAATATACTACACACACACACACACACACACACACACACACACACATATATATATATATATATATATATATATATATACATATATATATATATATATATATATATATATATATATATATATATATATATATATATATATATAAATTTACATATACATGTATATATATGTATATATATATATACGTATATATAAATATATATATATATATATATATATATATATATTATATATATTTAATATATATATATATATATATATATATATATATATATATATATATATATATATATATATGTATATATACATATATATATATATATATGTATATATACATATATATATATTTATATGTATGTATGTATATATATACAAGTTTAACGGTAATACTTAAGATCAATTATAATAATTCATGGTACTCCGCTACGCTACGTATACCATTAACCCAAACTATAACTTCAAACATAAAAATGAACATTGAAATACTGAAATAGAAATAATTGCAAGATAAAACGTTGTTCATCCACAAAATATTTCCTAATAGAGATACGAGGTTCCCTAAACCTGGGCATTGGACTCCCTCGTTGAAAGAGCGATATTGTAGCAGAGGGACAATAAGAGTAAGGGGAGAGACCGAAGTTAATATGAGCAGATAATGGTTGGCGGAAGGATAAGGGATGTTTTGGGAGGGGAAAGAGAGGATTATTAAGTGGTTTTGTTTAGGTGGTGAAGGAGTTTCTCCTTTCATCATCCTTTATATCCTATCGGACTAAACAGATGCTTTTATATGAAATGGTAATGGTAAATGCATTAAAGTTGAATAATGTTTATCTGAAAACATAACCTTAGAAAATTCGAAGTTGATTTGACAAAATAAGTTTTTTGTTGGCTTTTAAAGACTTTCTCATTACTGAATGAAAACCGTGTCTTAGCAAACGATAAAATAAATGGACAAAATTAGTTGTTTTGGTAGATAGCGCAAACAAACAAAAATAAACAAATAAATCAAGGAAATACTGATATAATAATCTTAATTTGAAATTTTTTTTTTTCATAACACTTAACTAAAAACTATGCCTTAGTCAACTAGAAAATAATTTGACAAAATAAGTTTTTTGTTGGCTAGTAGACTTTCTTATTGCTGAATGACCGTGTCTTAGCAAACTATAGAATAAATGGACATAATTAGATTATTTTGTTAGCTAGAGCAAACAAACGAAAATATATACAGAAATCGGAAAAATACTGTGATAATAATTTTACTTTGACGTGATTGTTTTTTTGGTGGCTAGAGAAATCATTCATGACACTTAACTGAAAATTATGCTTTAGAAAATTAGAAAGTAACTTGATATACTTAGTTTTTTTCTGGATAGAAAAAAAATACTTTCATAATTCGTGACTAAAAACTCTTTCCTTAGCATTTTAGCATTTTTTTTTTGGCTAGCTACAGAAGACTCATAATACTGAATGAAAACTGTGCCTTGGCAAATTTTATGATAGTTTGAGAAAATTACTTTTTTTTTGTAACCCAGAGAAAAAAATTAATAGGAAAACTGAATTGTGAAAATACTGAACTAGTAATTAATCTACCATGTAAAGCTATTTTTGGTTTTTAAATAAAACTAGGTAATCATTTTTCTTTGTAAATATTTCTAAGTTTCGTTTGTAAGTGGTTTACATAAAATATCCCGTTTACCTCTGTTCCATGAGGTCAATAATAAGAAAAGTTGTTCGTAAACAGATTGTAGTTCTGTTTATTTGATTTTTGGTCACCTGAAGTAGATAGAAGAAAGAGCAAGAATACGAAAAATAAGAAGTAAAAAAACTTTTTAAAAAGAGAAAAGGGTGACAGAAATGAATATCAACACTACAAAGGATGATTATTGTTTTCGGGGGGAAAAAAATAGCCCATAGAAGTAGAAAGTGGAAGCACCAGCAAGTTCATAACTTTCAAAATATCAATGATGGTACTCATATAATTAAAGACCATAATAAATCGGCACATAATATTCATTATAGATAAAAATAAATAAGAAATAAAGCAGACATGGAGTTGAATTACGCGCAATGACTTAAAAACAAATATTTGGCTTTCAAGGAAGAATATATCAGCATTAGATTTGAACAAAAGATTAAAGATATCTTTAGATTCCCACAAAAGCAGAAAGATAACGTTCAGTTAGTAGGGATGGGGATTGAAGTGAAGTAATTAAATTATACAAACATTGAGCGATATTTACATCTTTAAATGAAAGGAAGAGCCTCGATAATGGAAACAAATCAATGTTTTGGTTTCTAATAACTTAATGAAAGGACGCAATCAAATATTTGCAACTGGAGTCATGAAGAGCCACTGGAAATCATCAAAATGTACACTGAAGTGATCTTCACCAATATAATCAACTCCAATCTGGAGAGCTCCCAACAGAGAGGGTTATTAAAGAATTAATAAATTATTAATGTGTATAAAACTACTTATCAAAAGAAAATGAAAACTGAATATATATAGAGGTTGAAGAGAAACAATTAGAAGAGAAATATTTGAAGTGGATACAAGTAGTGCATTGAAAAATAAGATAAAATATCATTAACAAGAAAAAGGAATATAACCACTATATTATAATCATTATTACTATTTGCTAAGGTACAAACCTAGTTGGAAAAGCAGTAGGCTATAAGTCCAACGGCTCCAGCAGGGAAAATAGCCCAGCGAGGAAAGGAAATAAGGAAAAACTGCAAGAAAATGAGGAACAATAACAACATTAAAATAAATATTTCATATATAAACAATAAAAACTTGAAAATAACAAGAGGAATAAGTCTTTTGTAAACTAAAAACAGGAACTATATATGATATACGGAAGATTGAAAACAGAAACATACCAGATCATGATGAATCAACAAAATAAATCAAACAAAAACAATGAACTTATCCGACGGACAATGGAAATCTGTCAGAGTGGAAAACGCCCTTCTCAACCCGATTAGAAAATAGGATAATCCAGCGAGACAGAACACGAGATATACATCAAAGGGACTAGCATTGATGGTATTTTAATAAGGAAGACTCATTAAAGAGGCGTGAAGTTTCAAATGAGGACCTAGACTTGCTTTCAAATACATACGATTCGTCTTTTTCATCACAGATTTTGGATCTTTTGAGTGTGCAATCTACTGTCAACTCCCCCCTCCCCTCACCGAAGTTATTCCTCCATTAAGGGGTCGGTTGCCTGACACGCCTTTTCCAATGCCTTCTATAAGAAGCATAATTTTCTACCAATCCTCTTCACTCCATATTATTTTTCACCTAATCTCCCCATCTAATTCTCTGCCTTCCTGTTAATCTTCTCCCCCCTACATTAAAGGGTCAGTTGCCTGACGCACCTTCTCCAGTGACTTAAATAAAAGGCATCATCTTCTACCAAACCTCTTCTCTCTATACCATCCTTCACTTTTTCTCACAATCTAATTCTATGCCTCCCTGTTGATCTTCTCTCCCTTACATTAAGTAGTCGGTTGCCTTACGAACCCTCTCCAATGCCTTCTATAAAAGGCATCATCATCTACCAAATCTCTTCTCTCCATATCATCCTTCACATTATCACCTCATCTAGTTTTATGCCTCCCTATTGATATTCTCCCTCTAAGATGTTCCTCCCAAGCTCTCCTCACTCTCTCCCCACCATCCATTCTCATCGCGTGTGTCTACAATCTGCTGCCTCCTGATAAAATCAAAATTATCATTCTCTGAGAATGAAACTAAAATTTTGATTATGAATCGAAGCGAATAACTTGTTGGTATCTGCGACTCTTATATTTTTATTTCACTCTTTTTTACTGAAGTCTGATTGTTCGCTATAACCTTAAAATGGCACCATAAAGATAGAGTCGCCTATATATTACAAGTTTTTATTTGAAATCATTACTCATTTAAAGCTGGATAAATTTACAGGAGACCAAGTCCTAAACCTATACCACTCGCGGAAAAGCATAATTGACAATAATTAAACAAACACACACACACACACATATATATATACATATATATATATATATATATATATATATATATATATATATATATATATAATTTGATAATTAATAGACTGCGTTTAAAACAGTATTCGTGTTTCCAAAATAAATGTTTAGAATGCTATGGCTGAACATATGTAGGTAGTGTGTGTGTGTATGTATATGTATCTATATATATATATATATATATATATATATATATATATATATATATATATGCGTGTGTGTGTGTGTGTGTGTGTGTGTTTGTGTGTGTGTGTGTGTGTGCGCATGTGTTTGTTTGTGTGTAGTATAGGTATAACAATAAATATTTCTATAATCTTTTTTGAGTCGTAATTAAGATTTTTTCTCTCTTTTGGATTAGAAGTACCTCTACATAATCATACAAAACTAGAATTTATATACATATATATGTATATATATATATATATATATATATATATATATATATATATATATATTATATATATATATATATATATATATATATATATATATATATAAATGAGCTACGAACCTAAAAATAATGTACCAAGTATAAAATCAACATTAATAAAAAAAAGAACCGCAGACTTACCACTGATGCATGCTATAAATTGGAACCTAAGAAGAAAGTTATTTTCTTGGGTTAAAACTAAAAAACTACAAAGATCATTAACATACTTTCAAAGTGCACAAAATAATGAAGAAAAGCAGAAAAATAGAGATTTTCTCTCACAGGGATAAAATTGCATAACGAACAATGAACTGCAATGAACAAAGAGATAAAAGACGGTTCTCATTTCTCTTTTATTAATTCTGTTGAGATACGATTCATATCTGAACAAAGCAACTTTAAACTCAAAGCATATGTTTTGTAAACATCAAAAGCACAAGGCTGAGCTCAAAATAACAATATACTGTATACAAAGGGTCTTGAATTTCTATTTCTCTGAAACAAAATGGCATAAATATTCATAAAAATTTCTCAAATTTTAACATGCTTCAAAAACTTCGAAAGATTATAATCAAACCCTTGGTAAACCAGGAAATATAATCATATCATCATCATCATCATCTCCTCCTACGCCCATTGACGCAAAGAGCTTCGGTTACATTTCACCAGTCGTCTGTATCTTGAGCTTTTAATTCAATACTTCTCCATTCATCATCTCCTTCTTTGCACTTCATAGTCCTCAGCCATGTAGCCCTGGGTCTTCCATCTCTTTTAGTGCCTTGTGAAGCCCAGCTGAATGTTTGCTAAATATATATATATATATATATATATATATATATATATATATATTCTTCAAGAATTTTTTACATATTAGGTTGTAGATAAACAGAACTGCCTCAATTTTGGGATTAATTATATACTACATCAGTGATTTACACGTCACTTACAGATATTTATCACCTTTCGGGTCCAACAGAATTGAACTCAGTTTAATGAAAAAAAATTGGATTTTCGTCTGACTTAAATCTTCCAGTAGCTAGTAGGTTGGCCAGGGCACCAGCCACCCGTTGAGATACTACTGCTAGAGAGTTATGGGTCTATTGACTGGCCAAGACAGTACTACATTGGATCCTTCTCTTTGGTTACGGTTCATTTTCCCTTTTCCTACACACACACACACACCAAATAGTCTGGCCTATTCTTTACATGTTCTTCTCTATCATCATACACATGACATCACTGAGATTACCAAACAATTCTTCTTCACCCAAGGGGTTACTGCACTGTCATTATTCAGTGGCCACTTTCCTCTAGGTAAGGGTAGAAGACACTCTTTAGCTATGGTAAGCAGTTCTTCTAGGAGAAAGACACTCCAAAATCAAGCCACTGTTCTCTAGTCTTGGTTAGTGATATAGCCTCTGTACCATGGTCTTCCACTGTCTTGGGTTAGAGTTCTCTTACTTGAGGGTACACTCGGGCGCACTTTTCTATATTATTCCTCTTTCTCTTCTTTTGCTAATGTTTTTATAGTTTATATAGGAGATATTTATTTTAATGTTGTTACTGTTCTTAAAATTTTTTATTTCTCTTTGTTTGCTTTCCTCACTGGGCTATTTTCCATGTTAGAGGCCATGGGCTTATAGGATCCTGCTTTTCCAACTAGGTTTGTAGCTTAGTAAGTTACAACAACAACAACAACAACAACAATAATAATAATAATAATAATAATAATAATAATAATAATAATAATAATAATAACAACTGTTTCACATGTTTCCCTCTTCAAAAATGATTTATATATTTTGATGGCCCTTCAAGATCATTGCATATCTAGCATCATCATCTTCTCCAAAGCCTATTGAAGCAAAGTGCCTTGGTTAAATTTTTCTAGTCGTCTCTATCCTATATGATTGAACAAACAAAACGACAAAACTTAATTATGAGTCTGAAGTAAAATGCTAAGACAGTGAAAAATCTAACAAAAAACTGATATATCACTGAAGTATTGATAAATAGGTTATTGTAACACGACAGAAATGTATAATAACATGGGAATAGGCAAGAAGATTTGTAATAGAGAGAGAGAGAGAGAGAGAGAGAGAGAGAGAGAGAGAGAGAGAGAGAGAGAGAGAGAATCTACCAGAGATTCCAACTTACATTTGATCCTCAAGTTTAATGAGCCAGCCTCTGGCTATGTACCTCCTTGTTATGTGACAGTTGACAGTGGTTGTGCTACTAACATCAGACGCCCTCTCCTTATATTTCATAAATAATAAGAGCTGTATATAAAAACAAACATTTATAATTATACACATAAACACATTAACATACACGCAGACTCATATACACCCACACATATATATACATATATGTGTGTATGTGTGTGTTTGTGCATTTATATATATATATATATATATATATATATATATATATATATATATATATATATACAT
>NC_090725.1:317628920-317641420 GCF_036898095.1 Palaemon carinicauda | reverse complement strand
TGCTATAAGTTTAAGGGCTCCAACAGAGAAAATAGCCTAGTCAGGAAAGAAAACGTGCCTCATAGATTTTCATTGATTGGTAATCTGAATAAAAACCACATGACATCAATCCCTTTAAAGGTTTAAAGGTTTAAATGCCACTCATGAATGGCAGGGGCAAGGGACAGAGACATTGCCCTGTCGAGCAGGATAATGCCATAGAGACTGACCATATATACATATGATTTGCAATTTGGTTTTCGTAAAGGCCTTGGAGCATGTGATGCCCTTCTTACAATCTCCAATTCTGTGCATAAAATCCCTTGATTGTGGTGAGGAAGTTCGTATGATTGGCCTTGATTTTAGTGCTGCCTTTGACCGTGTTAATCATGAGGCCCTTGTTTTCAAACTCAAACAGTTGGCAGTGGGTGGGTCGTTTCTTAGCATTATTATTGATTTTTTAAGTAATAGGTCTCAAAGAATTGTTGCTGATGGGCACCATAGTGAGTATAGGAATGTGATATCCGGTGTTCCACAGGGTAGTGTTCTTGGCCCATTACTTTTCATACTATATACACATGACATGTGGTTTGTCCTAGGAAACAAGCTTGTTGCATATGCTACTCTCTTTGCATCAATTCCATCCCCTGAATGTAGATCTGAGGTTGGTGAATCCCTTAATAGAGATTTAGCTAAAATTAGTGCATGGTGCAAAGTATGGGGTATAAAGTTGAATCCTCATAAAACTCAAAGTATGATTGTAAGTAGGACAAGGGCGGTGGCTCCTCAACATCCGGATCTCAGTATTGATAATGTTTCTTTAAATTTGTATGACTCTTTTAAAATTTTAGGTGTGATTCTCGACAGCAAATTTACTTTTGAGAAACATATAAGGTCTGTGTCTTCTTCAATTGCACAAAAAATTGGCTTATTGAGAAAGTCTTACAAGATTTTCGGTGATCAATCTATTCTAAAGAAGTGTTTTAATTCTTTCATTCTACCTTGTTTTGAGTATTGTTCTCCTGTCTGGTGTTCAGCTGCTGATTCTCATCTTGATTTCTTGGACAGAAACTTACGGTCTATTAAATTTCTTATTACTGATCTAGATATTAATCTTTAGCGCCGTCGTTCAATTAGTTCATTATGCATGTTGCATAAGATTTTTAATAACTCTGACCATCCTTTACATTCAGGTCTCCCTGGACAATTCTATCCTGTTCGTAATACTAGGCAGGCAAAAATTTATCATCAATCAAATGCCAAGTCCTAAACCTACCAATTAGCTACGATGGTGAAGATGGGTTGATTTCAATTCTAAGTACAGAAAACCTGAATTTGACAGGTATATGTACAGAAGAATTGTCATTGACTTTTATCTTTCTTCGTGGCTGAGTGGCATGGTCACTGGCATACAGGTATCCTGGACCAGGGTTCAAATCCCGGCCGGTCTGATACTATAGTCTTTGGGTGATTCCGCCTGGGGCTCTGATCCCAAGGTCGTTAAGAGAATCAGACTTTAATGTATGAATATATATGGCTTATTTGACATATGAAAACACGTTTGAATGTGCAAAAATTTATCATTAAACTAATGCCAAGTCCCAAACCTACCAATTAGCTACGATGGTGAAGATGGGTTGATTTCAATTCTAAGTACAGAAAACCTGAATTTGACAGGTATATGTACAGAAGAATTATCATTGACTTTTATCTTTCTTCGTGGCTGAGTGGCATGGTCACTGGCATACAGATATCCTGGACCAGGGTTCAAATCCCGGCCGGTCTGATACTATAGTCTTTGGGTGATTCCGCCTGGGGCTCTGATCCCAAGGTCGTTAAGAGAATCCAGACTTTAATGTATTAATATATATGGCTTATTTGAAATATGAAAAACACGTTTAAATGTGCAAAAATTTATCATTAAACTAATGCCAAGTCCCAAACCTACCAATTAGCTACGATGGTGAAGATGGGTTGATTTCAATTCTAAGTACAGAAAACCTGAATTTGACAGGTATATGTACAGAAGAATTGTCATTGGCTTTTATCTTTCTTCGTGGCTGAGTGGTATGGTCACTGGCATACAGATATCCTGGACCAGGGTTCAAATCCCGGCCGGTCTGATACCATAGTCTTTGGGTGATTCCGCCTGGGGCTCTGATCCCAAGGTCGTTAAGAGAATCCAGACTTTAATGTATTAATATATATGGCTTATTTAAAATATATATATATATATATATATATATATATATATATATATATATATATATATATATATATATATATATAGGGGTTAAGAGGTTAACTCCCTTTTTACTTGTAGGTATAAAAAATAAAATAAATCTTAGAATTGGTGATTAGAGGAAAAGTGTCATAAATACATGCCGTTGACTTACAGTATTCTAATAAACTTATGATATAGAATTCTATATTCTTATATGATGAAAGGGCACAGGGATTCTTTTCTATTTTGGGACAAAATATACAGGAATTTATCTAATTCTATAATTTCAGATAGCACAGGTTTGGAAACGAGTGAGGTGAAGGCAGGAGTAGCAATGATGTTAAATGTTATGGATAATTTTAAAAAATCATGTTTTTGAGGAAAATTATGCTTTTACTAATTTAGAGTTAGTTTCAATTAGTTTACGATACTTTCGTAATTAATGAATGGCCTTTTCGCTTTTAGAAAGCTTGAGATTTAGTAGAAAGGCGAAGGAAAGTAGATACTTCAGCATTTGGACAGTTTATTTGCTAAGCTTTTGGGAACAACATTTCCCAACATCGGCGCTAAAAAATTAACATAAAACATGAATCAATAGACATAATTACGTTAAATCAATGAAATTCAGTTAAATAGGCAAGAATTATAACAAATACATCGAAATACATAACAAATTAAATTTAACTGAATTTCATTGATTTACCGTAATTATGTCTATTGATTTATGTTTTATGTTAATTTCTTTATAGCTCCGATGATGAGAAATTTTCCAGAAAGGTTAACAAATAAATTGTCCAAATGCTGAAGTATCTACTTTCCTTCCCCTTTCTACTACTTTCGTAATAATTTGAGATGCAGTAATTATGGCGTATTACTTGATTGGATTTGATCCAGTGAAACATGAATTGGACTCAGACAGGAGATTTTTGCCCGATGTTAATTGAGTAAAAAAAAAAAAAAAAAAAATCAAATCATTTGAAATCTGATTGGCTACGGCTCTGGGATCAATTTCCCCGCCTCTGGCTTTCTCAACGATGTTCTTGAAGACAATTATATTTTTCCCAATTTAGAATCAGTGGAAAGTAATCACGATACTTTCGTAATAATTTGAGATGCAGTAATTATGGAGTATTACTTGATTGGAGTCGGATCCAGTGAAACAGGATTTGGACTCAGAAAGGAGATTTTGGCCCGATGTTAATCGAGAAAAGAGAAAAACCAATCACATTATTTGGAATCTGATTGGTTACGGTTCTGGGATCAATTCCTCACCGCTGGCTTTCTCTACCTACATCCGCCCAGAACAGCCTCTCTGTCTGACTAGATTTCCAATCCATCCTTCTCAGCTCTAAGATCTTCAATCAAGTCCAAATCAATTTGGTAATACATTGTAATGATGCAATTTGGAAACAATCTTCGTCTTCGATTATGACGGGCTTTAATCGATTTTTAGCAAATAGGCTTGTGGTGGCCTAGTTGGTAACGGCCCACCTATAGTAAATTCTTTTTAATGAGGCAGATTTGCACCGACTCGCAGGGTTACCCTTTTCACTTGGAAAAGTTTCCAGATCACTGATTGGTTGGACAAGATAATTTTAACCAATCAGATAGCAAAAAACTTTTCCGAGCTAACAGGGCAGCGCTGCAAGTCGGTGCAAATGCGCCACATTAAAAAAAAAAAAAATGACTATAGTGATTGCCAGACTTGGGTTCGACCGCTCAAACCAGTTAGTTCCTTTAGGGGCTGCAACCTCACCATTGTACCGTAATTGTTTCACACAAACTCGTACATTGTAACAGTATTTTCTTCATATAATTTATCTCGCTCTACACATATCTTTCAACAGAACCCGTTTAAACCTGTCTATTCTTTTATTGGTCTGTTTGAGTTTTTGTGACCTTTTTTTCACTGGAACTCTTGTCATGAAAGCTCGCTGTCTGTTGAAATAAAGTTAGTTGCTTCTCAGTTATTACCTCACTACTAGTTCCGTGTACCATCCTTATGAGCTAAGAATTGGGGGTTTGGGGGAGCCTATAGGTCTACCTGCTGAGTCATCAACAGCCATTACCTAGCTCTCCCTGGTCCTAGTTTGGAAGGAGACTTGGGCGCCGATTATATGTATATATGGTCAGTCTCTAGGGCATTGTTCTGCCTGTTAGGTCAATGTCACTACCCCTTAGCTCTGGAACCTTAAAAAATGGCAATAAAGTGTTAGATTAACTATGGAAACTCTTTTATAATTATGAGAGAGAGAGAGAGAGAGAGAGAGAGAGAGAGAGAGAGAGAGAGAGAGAGAGAGAGAGAGAGAGAGAGAGAGAGAGAGTTAAATCTAACAGAAATCTAAATGTGTATGAATGACGGAAGAATCAAACTTTTTAGAAAATATGAATAAAGCCATATATGAAAGTTATTTCAATAAGTTTGTACTCCTTTTTTATAATTGATTATACTACAAATGTGGTATTTATGCAGAGGTTTCATGCAAGCATAAATGATATATTTTCTAGAATATCAAATAGGTATTGACGCCTTTTTTCATAGCTCCATATAATAAATGATTTGCATTTAGAATAAAATTATTACACATTTATTCATATGATTTTCTATATTTGAACATTATTTATATTAAAAAATAAACGGAAATTCTATACCAAAGAGATAAAGTTTTGAATGGGAGCCCTGACAAATTATAAGGAATATTTTTATTTATTTTCATTTTTTGCTAAAGCAATAAAGAAAAAAAGCTGGCAGTACTACTAACAGCAAATTCCTACTTTACAGATGATGAATTAAACTTTCTTATATTTACAACGCATCAAACGACAGAGAACCACTTCATACATTACCGAACAGCGATTGGAATGTAATCAATGCCTCCCTGCCATTGAGGTACATATTTGAAGCCAGTAAAGATCATTAACGACATACGAGTATAATATTGAATAAGAATCGCTGGTTTTAAAATATAGATTATCGAAATATAAAATATTAACAATATCTAAAACCCTGAATAGGAAATAAAGTTGATACGCTTTTCAATTATTATTATTATTATTATTATTATTATCATTATTATTATTATTATTATTATTATTATTGTTGTTGTTGTTGTTGTTGTTGTTGTTGTTGTTGTTAAGCACATAACGAAACCCTACTTCCAAATATATAAACACTATTATTATTATTATTATCATTATTATTATTATTAATAATAATAATAATAATAATAATAATGATAATCATCATCATCATATACCAAAGGCACTTCCCCCAATTTTGGGGGGTAGCCGACAACAACAAGAACAAAACAAAAAGGGGACCTCTACTCTCTACGTTCCTCCAGCCTAACCAGGGACTCAGCCGAGTTCAGCTGGTACTGCTAGGGTGCCACAGCCCAACCTCCCACATTTCCACCACAGATGAAGCTTCATACTGCTGAGTCCCCTACTGCTGCTACCTCCGCGGTCATCTAAGGCACCGGAGGAAGCAGCAGGGCCTACCGGAACTGCGTCACAATCGCTCGCCATTCATTCCTATTTCTAGCACGCTCTCTTGCCTCTCTCACATCTATCCTCCTATCACCCAGAGCTTTCTTCACACCATCCATCCACCCAAACCTTGGCCTTCCTCTTGTACTTATCCCATCAACTCTTGCATTCATCACCTTCTTTAGCAGACAGCCATTTTCCATTCTCTCAACATGGCCAAACCACCTCAACACATTCATATCCACTCTAGCCGCTAACTCATTTCTTACACCCGTTCTCACCCTCACCACTTCGTTCCTAACCCTATCTACTCGAGATACACCAGCCATACTCCTCAGACACTTCATCTCAAACACATTCAATTTCTGTCTCTCCATCACTTTCATTCCCCACAACTCCGATCCATACATCACAGTTGGTACAATCACTTTCTCATATAGAACTCTCTTTACATTCATGCCCAATCCTCTATTTTTTACTACTCCCTTAACTGCCCCCAACACTTTGCAACCTTCATTCACTCTCTGACGTACATCTGCTTCCACTCCACCATTTGCTGCAACAACAGACCCCAAGTACTTAAACTGATCCACCTCCTCAAGTAACTCTCCATTCAACATGACATTCAACCTTGCACCACCTTCCCTTCTCGTACATCTCATAACCTTACTCTTACCCACATTAACTCTCAACTTCCTTCTCTCACACACCCTTCCAAATTCTGTCACTAGTCGGTCAAGCTTCTCTTCTGTGTCTGCTACCAGTACAGTATCATCTGCAAACAACAACTGATTTACCTCCCATTCATGATCATTCTCGCCTACCAGTTTTAATCCTCGTCCAAGCACTCTAGCATTCACCTCTCTCACCACTCCATCAACATACAAGTTAAACAACCACGGCGACATCACACATCCCTGTCTCAGCCCCACTCTCACCGGAAACCAATCGCTCACCTCATTTCCTATTCTAACACATGCTTTACTACCTGTGTAGAAACTTTTCACTGCTTGCAACAACCTTCCACCAACTCCATATAACCTCATCACATTCCACATTGCTTCCCTATCAACTCTATCATATGCTTTCTCCAGATCCATAAACGCAACATACACCTCCTTACCTTTTGCTAAATATTTCTCGCATATCTGCCTAACTGTAAAAATCTGATTCATAAAACCCCTACCTCTTCTAAAACCACCCTGTACTTCCAAGATTGCATTCTCTGTTTTATCCTTAATCCTATTAATCAGTATTCTACCATACACTTTTCCAACTACACTCAACAAACTAATACCTCTTGAATTACAACACTCATGCACATCTCCCTTACCCTTATATAGTGGTACAATGCAGGCACAGACCCAATCTACTGGTACCATTGACAACACAAAACACACATTAAACAATCTCACCAACCATTCAAGTACAGTCACACCCCCTTCCTTCAACATCTCAGCTTTCACACCATCCATACCCTATGCTTTTCCTACTCTCGTTTCATCTAGTGCTCTCCTCACTTCCTCTATTGTAATCTCTCTCTCATTCTCATCTCCCATCACTGGCACCTCAACACCTGGAACCGCAATTATATCTGCCTCCCTATCATCCTCAACATTCAGCAAACTTTCAAAATATTCCGCCCACCTTTTCCTTGCCTCCTCTCCTTTTAACAACCTTCCATTTCCATCTTTCACTGTCTCTTCAATTCTTGCGCCGGCCTTCCTTACTCTCTTCACTTCTTTCCAAAACTTCTTCTTATTCTCTTCATATGACT
The DNA here is from genome assembly GCF_036898095.1 of Palaemon carinicauda. NCBI lineage: Eukaryota > Metazoa > Arthropoda > Malacostraca > Decapoda > Palaemonidae > Palaemon > Palaemon carinicauda. The sequence goes on along the minus strand of NC_090725.1, from coordinate 317,633,951 downwards.
GACCCAGTCCCTGACCCCACCTCAGGTCAGCTGCCCTCTTTGCCTCACGTACCTTGCGCTTTACTTCCACCTTTTGCTCTCTATATTTTTCATACTTCTCTATACTATTACTCTGCAGCCATTCTTCAAAAGCCCTCTTTTTCTCTTCCACTTTGACCTTCACTCCTTCATTCCACCATTCACTGCCCTTCCTCATGCTGCCTCCAACAACCTTCTTGCCACATACATCACTTGCAATCCCAACAAAATTTTCTTTTGCTAACTTCCACTCCTCCTCTAAATTACCAGTTTCTCTTACTCTCACCTCGTCATATGCCATTTTCAACCTTTCCTGATATTTACTTTTTACCCCCGGTTTTATTAGCTCTTCAACCCTCACTAGCTCCCTTTTACATCCACCTACTCTATTCCCCCACTCTTTTGCTACAACTAATTTTCCTTCCACCAAAAAATGATCAGACATACCGTTAGCCATACCCCTAAACACGTGCACGTCTTTCAATCTTCCAACCATTCTTTTAGCTATCAACACATAATCCATTAATGCCCTTTCTACTACTCTTCCATTTGCCACTCTTACCCATGTATACTTATTTTTATCTTTCTTTTTAAAAAAGCTAGCACTTATTACCATCTCTTGTTCAACACACATATCTACCAGTCTCTCACCACTCTCATTTCCACCTGGTACGCCATATTTCCCAATGACACCTTCTACCTCTCCAGCACCCACTCTAGCATTTAAGTCACCCATAACAACTACATAATTCCTTCTACCCAGTCCTTCTACACACCTAGTTAATTCATTCCAGAACTCATTCCGCTCTTCTTCACTTTTCTCACTACCTGGCCCATACGCACTGACAAACGCCCAACATTCCCTACCCAACCTAACCCTTACCCACATTAACCTAGATGATATCTCCTTCCATTCCACTACTTTACCTGTCATCCATTCACTCAACAATAAAGCCACACCCTCTCTCGCTCTTCCCCTTTCAATCCCAGACACTCTACCAGACATTTCACCAAACATCACTTCACCCTTTCCTTTCATCTTTGTCTCACACAAGGCCAATACATCCATCCTTCTACTTCTAAACATACTTCCAATCTCACATCTTTTACTCTCTATCGTACTACATCCACGCACATTCAAACACCCCAAAACTAGAGTGCGGGGAGCAGTCACTCTCCCCCCAGCTCCATCTCTTTGTTGCTGTCTCACAGGATACTTTTACAGGAGAGGGGGTTCCCAGCCCCCTCGTCCCGTCCCTTTTAGTCGCCTCTTACGACACGCAGGGATAACGTTGGCGCTATTCTAATTGTTTTATGCCCCCGCGGCCACAGGGGGCATAATGATAATAATAATAATAATAATAATAATACTTGCCAGGGTACAACCCTAGTTGGAAAAGCAGGATGCTATAATCGCAAGGGCTTATAAGAGATGATAAAAAAAAGGATATTTTTAATTGTTCGTCACAATCTTTTGCTTCACAGCAGCACAAAGTAATCTACAATATCCCATTAGGAAAGTTTCAATTATCTAATATCGTTCATATACAGTGCATGACGCAATATGTATAACAGGTAACCGAACAAAAAAAGTGCATGACGAAAAGGATTTTGAGGGGTGTCATATATATATATATATATATATATATATATATATATGTATATATATATATATATATATATATATATATATATATATATATATACATATATATATATATATATATATATATATATATATATATATATATGCGTGTGTGTGTGTGTTTGTGAGGATAACTAGACGAAAAATTATAATAATGAAATAATGATGATATTATTATTATTATTATTATTATTATTATTATTATCAGCTAACCTTCAACCCTAACTGGAAAAACAGGTTACTATAAGGCTAAGGGCTTCAACAGGGAAAATAGCCTCTATGAGGAAAGGAAATAAGAAAATAAACAAAAATCTGCAAGAGAAGCCATTAACAATTAAAATAAAACATTTTAAGAACGGTAACAATATCAAAATAAATCTTTCATAAATAAACTATGGAAGCTTTTAAAAAACAAGAAAAAGAGAAATAAGATAGAATAGCATGCCGAGTGTATCCCTCAAGCTAGAGAACTCTACCCCAAGACAGGGTACAGAATATATGAGACAAATGGAATTACAGTATAGTTGACTGAGTATGCAAATATAGGTAAATATTATCAGTTTATATAAATAAACTCTACTTTGTTTAATTAAATTGAGAATTTTCCTTAAAGTACCATTTTCATCCCGTTTGAAATTCACTGTTATGTTATCACTTTATTATTATTATTATTATTATTATTATTATTATTATTATTATTATTATTATTATTATTATTATTATTATTATTATTACTTGCTAAGCTACAACCCTAGTTGGAAAAGCAGAATGCTATAAGCCCAGGGGCTGCAACATGGAAAATAGCCAAGTAAATATAGGAAAAGAAGGAAAAATAAAAATTTTTAAGAACAGTAACAACATTAGAATAAATATTCCCTTTATAAACTATTAAACACTTTAACAAAACAAGCGGAAGAGAAATAAGATAGAATGGTGTGCAAGAGTGTACCCTCAAGCAAGAGAACGCTAACCAGAATTTGGTTATGGTTAAAAGACTCACTGAAGCTCTTAACTGGAGCTGCTCTTATTTCAAAGCGAGTGGCAGAGGGTTAAGGTAATTCAATATTCTTTCAAATAATGCAATTGCATTTTCTCGGGAAAGGAAGTGTGACTTAGGGTAGCAATAGTCTGTTGGCATTTTTCTTGTCACTCTGATCGTTATATCTTTAGAAATAGTTATACTTTTAAATTGTTACCTCCATCAACGAAGTTGGGAGGAGGTTACGTTTTCGCCCCTGTTTGTTTGTTTGCCCCATTGTCTATTTGTTTGTTTGTTTCTGAACAACTTCCTGGCCTCAATTTTACTCATAGAGTAGTGAAATTTTCAAGATCAAGCAAAAGGTCTACCGAGTTAACCCTAACCTTAACCCAAATCTCGCACATGGTTGTCGCACAGACTTCAAACACGCCTAAGGTCTAAATTGAGTCTGGGAAAGGCAAGCTGTTTCGAGAAATAAGCTGCCGCGGTGGAGGTCTGCATTCTCTGACTGATTTTCTAGTTCTCTCTTTATTTGTACCGCTTGTTTGAACGATATATTTTAAATCCGTTTTTTTAACTATCATATAAAAATCAAATAAAATTAACAACTATCTTCTTATTTTCTTTTTTCTTATAGACCTTACATAATTTCATATAGGCATTTTTCAGCCTTGAGTGGGGCAGATTCTTAAATCTTCCACATAAAGAAAGTGATACCAAAGTATCTTTAATAATCATGTCTGTATATCTATTCCAGCTGTCTTTGAAATCTTCGTGTTATATAATGCATTTTGAGGGAAATTCAATATTAGAACTATTTGTTAATTACTATGATATAAAAAATCTCAGGGTTAATAACACCAAAGAAATGTCATTCATGCATCTCATGGAAAGGGTACTTTCTACGGTCATCTAAATATGTAGAATTTTCACATTAAGTCTATTCCACAATTAAATGATGGATAATACTTCTTAAAAACTGATTATATTCAAGCCACTGTACGTTATTTCACAATTAATCAATTTAAGAAAAAACACCAAAACTAATGTTTGAATATGCCTCCAGACCCGACCATTGAATTATTTTACTCAAACTATGTAATTTCCCTTTTGTGAAATTAAAACAACAAAGGTGCTTAGCAAAAGTTAAGATAAAACTATGTTGGATTAATTTTCTAGTGCCTCGTTACTTTTAAAAGGTTTAATCTTGTCCAAACAATGTATGAATTAAGTATGGATTATTGATTTTATTGCAGCAACAATAACCCTTAAAACATTAGCTCCCAGGCTATTTTTTTATGATTCCATTTTCATATAATTTCTTGGAAAACATTTCATTACAAAGACGAGTCTTTACAATGAACAGTATCTTATGGAGTGTATAGATTGCAAGACATAATAAACTTATGAAAGTCTTGAAATTTCTTTAAAAGAATAACACATTTCATGACTTTTTTTCCTTTTAACTTTAAAAAAATAAGTTTTGTAAGATATTTGCTGATTTTCTGAATTAAAAAGCTTACTAGATTAAACAAAGGCTGAAGAATATATTATGATTCAGTACCTATTAAACTTCTATGATACGAAAAATTCCTCTATGATCGAATTAATCATTTTCTGCTAGAAGGAATCCTCCATAGTTTGAGCATAGTCTCTAAGATGAAATGTTTTTATTTTAACGCTCATTAGAGTTTCTGTACTTAAACTATAGTTATCATGTCAATACAGAAGATAAGTCTTAAGGTTGATGACGCAACATAGATTTGTTAAATGGAATTAAAAATTATTAACAATAAAATCTGGGCAATGGTGGTGGGAGTAAAGTTTACTTTTCATTAAGATCCAGAGTTACTGCATATTTTTCTCCTTATTTCTGATTTTATTTTCCTTGCGTAATAGGATAAGACCCAATTAATAATTTTGTTGAGAAATTTCATCCCTTGTCTAATTGAATGTTATTGATATTTTGATATTGATCAAAAATTCACAAATTGGAGAAGATTGTCTACGTTCTGAAACGTCCCTGACCTTTCTACATATTGTTTGGCAGATCTATTGTTTGCGTTGTGACCGTGCTATATAGCCAAACTTAATACTATGCCTTCATTGCAAACTTATAATGAACACATTATATTTGTTGTAACCTGGTTTGTAACAATGCCTGAGGCTTAACTTATGCTAGCATTGTGAAAAAAGTCTCTTGAATTAGCATTTAGTTCAAAAGATGTTCATCCAATAACTGGTGTAAAGGTTCTGAATGGTTATCCTTCCATCTCTTTATCCACTTTATCTAATGCTAAGCCTTTACAGAATTTGGTTCCAACCTGTTCAGTACATACACTACTGAAGCATACCAAATGAAGTCTAAAAAATGTACGCATTCTCATTC
>NC_090725.1:317616420-317623920 GCF_036898095.1 Palaemon carinicauda | reverse complement strand
AACTAGATTAGACGATATTCTAAAACATCTAAGAAAAACAAATGGACATAGGCAGAACATATGAGAATGACAGATATTAGATGGCCATTAATGATAACAGAATGGGTCCCTAGAGATTGCAAAAGAAGCAAGGGAAGGAACAGAAGATGAAGGATTGACGAACTAAGTTTGCGCCTGTGGAATGGCATAGCAAGACCATAAACAGACGCAAATAGAATGACATGCTTAAGTCCTTTGTCCTGCAGTGGACTAGTTATGGCTGATGATGATGATGTATAGTAAATGCAACAGCAACAACACCAAAAATTCAGCTGCTTCCAGTCCAATGCAGAACCAAGTCCTCAGACATGTAAATTGATGTCTGGAGCTCGACCAGTTTTCATCACCAAGCTGGGCAATGAGATATTTTACTCTCATCGCTCATAGCAAACCAACATATTATGGGTAGCCCCGACTATTCCAGCTTTGCTGATCATAGCGATATGAAAATAATAATTTCACCAGGTTAATGTATCCCCCACTCAGAAAGAGACTGGTTTTGCACTATAAGAAAATCGCAATAAACATGAAAATACGTTTATATCACATATCATATATTCCCGATGAAAAGGTATAATGTGTAGTAAATTTTGTTTAACTCAGCGGTGCAGATTCTATTCTTTATTTTCGTATCAAATTAACCCCAAAAGCTGGAAGAACTTGGAAAGTTAGTGCCTGAAGTTTATGATGAAAATGCCAGGTCTGCAGTTTGAGTAAGAGTTGTCAGTTTCCTGAATGAGGAAAGTTGCCATAAGGGATGTTTTTCATTGAAAAGAACTGCTATTCATTGGTGATGTATTTCTGAAAATGAAATTTATTTTAAGATAATGTGTGTCTTAACAGCAGATTTTTTTTTCAAGTATAAAAGATTTTCTAAGAATACCAAAGAGGCCTTAAAAGAGATATCTGCCTATATGCAAGACATGGTCCAAGGAAATAAATGGTAAAATCCTACCCACAGAATAAAAGGTGCGAATCTGTTCCAGAGAGGAGGCACATTTCTTCAATAGGAAATCAAGCGTTTTCAATAAAATTTTAGTGAAATTACGTTCGGGAAGAACTCGACAAAGGCCTATTCATTGAAAGGCTAAAATATGTAGGAAGGTACACGCACCTATAAACAAACATACATACAAACACACACACGCACAAACAAAGGTCATGGAATTGTCTTTTCAATATATATGAAATCATTTCAATATATGATAGTGAAAAATAATCTCATTTAGTGATTTAAGGCCAGCTAATACTGTTCTTCAAGTTGTAATCCAGACTGTCTGCACTGAAAGTTTAGTAACGAAGTAATATCTGAAGTGTTCATATTTTGTTATAATTTCCTGACTATTATGACGTCAAAAATACATCATTTATGGAGATTTTATGATCAGCAGCCATAAATTTGTATTCATTTTTAACATGACTTTCTTAGCGCCCTAGCCTCTGTACCATGGTCTTCCACTGTCCTGGGGACTGGGGTAGAGTTCTCTTGCTTGAGGGTACCCTCGGTCATACTATTCTATTTTATGTCTCATCCTCTTTTTTTTTTTTTTTTTTTTTTTTTAGTTTTTGTAGGTTACATATAAAAGATTTATTGTAGTATTGTTACTGTTCTTAAAATATTGTATCCTAATTGTTAATTAGTTCTCTTGTAGTATATTTGTTTCCTTTCCTCTCAGAAATATTTTCCCCGTGTAGCACTTGGACTTATAGCCTCCTGCTTTTCCAACTAGGGATGTAGCTTAACAAATGATTATAATAATAATAATAATAATAATAATAATAATAATAATAATAATAATAATAATAATAATAATAATAATAATAATAATAATAAAACACACCCTACAATATCTAAATATAAATTTCATATAATTAGGATTTTCAGAGGTGTGGAAATAACATTGAGATAAGAGATTACGATGTTTAAGTCTGCCTTAGTAAATAAGTAAACAACCACATAATCATTCAGTCTTCTCCCAAAAGTAAATTACAATAACATTTTGTGTGTGATCCAGCCAGTCTCTATTTTCCAAGAATTAATCCCACTGACCCAGAAACATAATCTCTCTAGTTAAACAATACAGGTAATACCTGGGTAAAGTTAAAGGCCTTAAGTTTACTTTTTTTTTTTTTAAGGCAACCGATGGAACAACGGTTGCTTTCATATTGTTTCATTTTTTCTTTTTATTTACTCGTTTGGGAGGATTGCCTTTCTTCTTCGTGTTTGTATTTGGTTTTATTACTGCTTTGTAACTAGTGATTCATTTGGTATGCTAATTATTTTCACACGCACACACACACAAATATATATATATATATATATATATATATATATATATATATATATATATATATATATATACATATATGTATGTATATATATACATATATATATACATATATATGTATATATGTATATATATACATATATATGTATATATATATAAATATATATACATATATATATATATATATATATATATATATATATATATATATATATATATACATATATATACATATATATGTGTATATATGTATATATATATATATATATATATATATATATATATATATATATATATATATATATATATATACATAATGTATGTTTTGAACTATTCATTATAATTTTTTATATATCTTCCAGTATTTCATCAATCAGAATAATCACTGTTCTAGAGTCAATTTAGTGTGCATACAATTCTTAGTGAGACCAAGAAATGAAGGCCATATATAATTTAGGGTCACGGTTAATCATCGTTTATTCATCAGTTGAATTTCCTTCTCGATAGACTCTCAGCATTGTATTTCTATTTAAACTCAAGATATTTTACCCTTAAATACAATTCACCAATTTTCTAATCCAACAAAATCTTATTTTCTAATCATACTCATTTTTTCATCTTCACACCTGTGGTAAATATGACGGCACCTATCCTTTAGATGTGGTAAAGTGCCCAAATATGTCATTTCATTCCAACAATGTCCAAGACATATACTGACTCAACTGTCCACATCTCCATACTGAAACTTATACTGCTCATAAGCAGAGATGCATTCGCCTTGTTTCAGTGCGCTGAGGCTCATATATTATCACTTGCCAAGCTACAACCCTGGTTGGAAAAGCAAGATGTTATAAGCCAAGGACTTCAAAAGGGAAAATAGAAGAAAGCATTTCCGCATTATGTAAATATTTTAGTATTTCATAAAACTAAATGACTAAGCTCTCTCTCTCTCTCTCTCTCTCTCTCTCTCTCTCTCTCTCTCTCTCTCTCAATTGCTTACCATGATGGTCACCTAACACCCAAGATATACCGTTTACTTTTTTGGTAAACTGAGGAATTCGAAAATATCAAGGAAACTACTTTCCTTTCCTCACTGGACTATTTCCCCTGTTGGAGCCCCTGGGCTTATAGCATCCTGCTTTTAAAACTAGGGTTGTAGCTTAGCAAGTAATAATAATAATAGTAATAATAATAATAATAATAATAATAATAATAATAATAATAAAAGGGGTTGACCTGCTCAAGCAACAAAATGAGACAATATTTTTTTCTTAATAATTGATTTTTCTCTATTTGTATTTTAATGTATACGACATCCGCTTTTACAATTAACAGCGTTTATTTCATAAGCGCGAAAAAATGTGTGTATGACCTTATTTTTGCAATTAAAAAGTTTATATCATGCGTGAGAAAGAGAACAGGAGAAAAATATGGAAGAATTTCATAATTCCGTCCTTCCCTCATTGTCTAGAAAAATTACAAAGAATTTTCATCACGAGTGTATAGTGCCAAAAATCAAATATGTCTCTTGAATGGAAATTCCTAAGTGAATATGTACGTATGGCGTCTTACATAAGCCCTACTGTACCTAAAAACCTTTCTTATTCCCATCTCACAAAATACAGAAGTTCTAGGTTCTGGAAATGCCACCCCCCCCTCTCTCTCTCTCTCTCTCTCTCTCTCTCTCTCTCTCTCTCTCTCTCTCTCTCTCTCTCTCTCTCTCTCTCTCTCTCTGTGAAAAAGAAAACAATAGAAAAATATGGAGGAATTTCACAACTCCGTCCTTGCCTCATTCTCTAGAAAAATGGCAAAGAAGGAGTTTCATCACGAGTTCATGGTGCCAAAAATGAAATATGTCTCGTGAATGGAAATTCCTAAGTGAATGTGTATGTGTAAAATCTTGCATACGCCCTACTGTACCGAAAATCCTTCTCATTCCCATCTCACAAAATACAGAAAGTCTATGTTCTGGAATCGCTACTCTCTCTCTCTCTCTCTCTCTCTCTCTCTCTCTCTCTCTCTCTCTCTCTCTCTCTCTCTCTCTCTCTCTCTCTCTCTTTGAGTTCATAATCCTCGTAGTTTCCAGCTCTTACCCAGAAGAACGTGGCCATGTCAGTGTATAATTGACAGTGTAACTGAAGTGAAAGAAAGAACATTGTAATTATTTCTCTCCTTTCCCTTGCCTCTGTAACTGAATCCTAACATTTCTGTCTTCATACACACACTTCACTCTATCAATTATACATTTTTTTTTTAGACGGACAGGGCTAGGAAAAAAATCTTATCAAGAGCAGTGTCTCGGTAATGGTTGGCCAGAGATGCTGGAGACTTCACAACGTAATATCTTTACGAGTAGAATTTAGGGTGGTGCATCATAATTTTGTCATCACTGGTGCTTTAGATTGTTATAAGTGCAGTTATAAGGATTAAAACAAGCTTCTTTATTTTTTTTTTCATTAAGCAATTCTAGAAAAAGGGTAAAACCTTATGTAAATGTGTTGTTATTCCATAAATCTATTAAATTCGTATTATTATTATTATTATTATTATTATTATTATTATTATTATTATTATTATTATAACCCAAGCTGGAAAAGCAAGATATTCCATATATATATATATATATATATATATATATATATATATATATATATATATTATATACATGATATATATATGTATATATACACACACACACATATATATATATATATATATATATATATAAGCATATATATATATATATATATATAGAAATGTATATATATATATATAACATATACATATATATATATATATATATATATATATATATATATATATATATACTATTTGCTCAAAATCAAAATTGCAATACCCAATTATTTCATGCAATTAAATATCCCAACCTCCACTTCATGACTCTAATTAAAATAAAAATCATTATCAACGTTACTAAGTAGATTCATTAGTAATGAAGGGTCATTACGATTGATATTAGTAAGTTTATTTTATATATTCTAAATATGATTATATGAGTCAGCAGAAAATAAATAAAAATAAGAATTGGCAGATTGGCTTCATGATGCAATTGTTTATAATTCTAGAGTCTGTTAATATCGTCTGTTTTATATCCATCATTTTCCTTTATCATTTTAGCTTCTGGATAATCGTGGAACTAGTTACAATACATTTGCTGAGCGTATGTGAGAATTTTTATTATATTTCGCGTGAACATTCATAGAGTAAATCCCATAGGATCAAAGCATCGTATTTAGTTACTTGTATTGTTTGAAAACACTGGTTTGAGACCGAAAAATTTCGCGTTCATAACTATAATTCATATATTTCATTGTTTGATAGTATCAAATGACATTCTGTTGCAGAGTCTTTTTCGTGAGGAACCAAGCAATTACTGCTTGCAATGCCACTGGTAAATGCAATTCATCTTGAGTGTATGCACTTATCATTATTGTTATTATCATTACTAGTCAAGCTACAACCCTAGTTGGAAAAGCAAGATTCTATAAGCCCAAGGGCTCCAACAGGGAAAAATAGCCCAGTTAGGAAAGGAAATAATAAAATAAATACAAGATGAGAAAAAAATTAACAATAAATTATTCTAAAAACATATAGACCTTGTGCATTTGAGGTCTAGACAATTTACTCACAATTTATCATATGTCTTTACACTTTGAATTGTGTTAATCATAAGAGAACCAAGCTTTATTAGAACCAAGCTTCTAATTTTACTTTGACCCATTTTTTTTTCAAGTTTAGGAATGATCTTAATGTAAGTAAATTTTCATTCAATTTAAAACGAATATTTCTTAATCTTCTGCATTTGCATTTAAATTAAAGATGATTCTCAGAACGATCAGAAACAAAAGATTGAATGAAAATAGCATATATCTTTAGAAAATTAGCCCTGAAAACTGGCAAAGAACTCTGGAGAGATATAACGATTAAAACATATAACCACTTGATAATTGGAAAGAAATTGTAAATATTCATTTTGATTCTTACTTCGTCAGATAGCATATGTGCTTTCTAGAAAAATAAAGCACTCGAATTGGATCGAGTAAGGTTGAATTCCCTTCATTTGACCTTATTCCTTTGATATAAGAGTAGATGCAGTGAAAAAACTTTATTTCATCTCTCAGCTGCAGTTAAGAGGCCTGCAGTAACTATAATGTTACCCGAATAGTAAAGGGAAAAGCAAATGAAACATTCCTTAGAGAAAGGTTATCAAGAATAGTCATGTCTCTTGAACAAAGTGATCCTGCTGTTTTTTTGTTTTTTTTTTCTTGCTATGTTACTATCAGTGAGAAGGCATATACGACTTTTCTCTCTACGCTATACTGTCAGTGTTTCTTCAATGAAGTTTGTAATGCAGATGTTAATCAAAACCAAATGGTAAAAACCATGTATGTAATTATCCATGCATATTGTTTTCTTGACGTTTTATTGACATAAGTTTCTTTTTATAGATTATATATGAAAGATCTGTTTTAATGTTGTCACCACTCTTAAAATATTTTATTCTGATTCTTCATTACTTCTCATATAGTTTATCTATTTCTTTAGTTCCTTTCTCACGGGCTGTTTTCCCTGTTGGAGCCCTTAGGCTTATAGCATCCTGTTTTTTTCCAACTAGGGTTGTAGCTTAGCTAATAATAATAATAATAATAATAATAATAATAAAAATACTACTACTACTACTACTACTACTACTACTACTACTACTACTACTACTACTACTAATAATAATAATAATAATGATATAACTTGTTATTTACGTTAAAGGTTAAAGGTGATATATTTCAGTCAATTTCTTTACCTTTCCAATTTTATGATCGAAATGAGTGTAGTTACGTTTAATTTCATATCTATCTATCTATTTATTTATACACACACACACACATATATATATATATACATATATATATATATATATATATATATATAGAAATATGTATATATATATATACGTATATATATAAATATATATATATATATATATATATATATATATATATATATATATATATATATATGTATATATATATATATATATATATATATATATATATGTATGTATGTATAAGTATATATATATGCATACATATATGTATATATACATACATACATATACATATATATATATATATATATATATATATATATATATATA
>NC_090725.1:317588920-317608920 GCF_036898095.1 Palaemon carinicauda | reverse complement strand
CCTTTTTGGTAGCTTCCTTGGGTAAATAAGTACTAAGATATTCCCAGAGAATTTAACCACAGGTTATCACAGAATTCTAACTTCTGGAGCGAGTATCCTAAAGGTTTCCCTCTTAAGACATCGTATATCAACAGGGGACGCATGTATTAACGCGCCACATAGCTATCTACACGCCGAACAGATTTAACACTTCGGTGTGTAAGAGCGGAGAATAGCTGGGAGCCGTTCCACAGCTAATTTCGTCCGTGGCTACTTTTGGTACTCGAGACGTAAACAAACGGGCGCCATTGCTAAATGACGTCACGTCCGTCCTCATCCTGAAGCCAGTTGCTTGCCGATCACCATGATACAGTAGAGCAGGGTGGGACCTAAAAACTGGACGAAGTAGCAGGGAGGGTCCATCAGGACGCCATGGCTATCTCACCCAAAAATAGATTTTTCGCTTCGCTCAAAATCCGTTTTTTGGGCTCAAGCCATGGCGTCCTGATGGAAGAATACCAGAGAATCAATGTATCGTGGTAGATTTTCCCCTATTAGGTAAGTGCCAAGGGCTTTGAACAATGTAGCATAGTAATCTTAATAAAAGAACCGTAGGGAAGAATCTTCCTGCCCACCTTGGCAGTGAAGTTCCCACGGGCCATGCCGAGATCAAAGTGGTTATTGAAGGGCTATTCACCTTGCTAGAAGAACCTGAAGAACTTGGAGACGAGACTGAATGGTTGGCATTCGTATCGGAACATACTCGAAGGCAGACAAGTGGTGGTTGGACACTGTGTGTCGAGAAGGAGAGTTTCGTCTTTAGGGTATGAAGAGTAAGTATTCGTATTGGGATATTACATTGCGAAGGTGAATATATAATAAGGGTTAGGACCTTAGTATCTCCATGAACCATAGGGAAGGGATAATAAAACTATGACAGGCATGTATTTTATAGTATAAGTAGGAGCGGATTGAGACGCACAAGTAATAAAATAAGAATTTTATTTCACAATTGCAGAAAAATAAATGAATTGCAGTAATAAGTAAATTTAATTTACAGTAAATATAATGTACATAGTAATAAAGACTTGCTCTTGAATCTGAAAGGGAATTTCAAATTTATTGGTAGCCACTCGTTCTCGAGGAACGTTAGTCTTTAATTACAACACATCATGCTCTAGGCATGCGGCACTTGTGTGACGACTATGACATTTCACCTGGGATAAGAACAGTTATAAGAAAGTGTTTTCGACATCACTACGTATCGCTCGAGGGTCAACATAGGCACCCGAAGAGTTAGAGTCCCAAATAACTCGCTGTTCTATGCAGAGTTAGGTGCAGGTTTCATAACACTACCTGCGGCTACCACAAAATGTTTGACTTCGTGCACTTGTTTCGCATAATGTTTGAAGAAAACACGCGAGGACTTCCAGCCTGTGAAGCTTTTAAGGCTTTCGAAGTCCATACTCTGAAAGAAATTCAGAGACGATGCAACTTTTCTAGGATCGTGACCGGCGGGTGTACTGTCAGGATCCGCTCTGCGAATGAAGTAGGTGATTTTCGCTCTTAGTTGTTTCAGTGACAGGTCGCTGCCCGATGTTTCTCCTTTGAAGAGTTGGCCTCCACCAAAGTTCGAAGTTCTGCGAAGATAGACCTTGAGGCTCTCTACTGGGCATAGAGAGGCATCTTCCTTCAGGGGGCATATTCTCCAGGGGCCCCATCTTTTGGTGGGTAATTCGTTTTTGGCGAGAAACGTCGGATCCGGGGAGAGGGTAATGTCTCCTGAATCAGTAAACAGGATGTGACCCTCTTCTCTTGACAATGCCACTATTTCGCTGACTCGGGGTCCTGAAGCAAGAGCAAAGAGAAATATAACTTTCTGAGTCAGATCCTTGAGAGGGCATGAATCATTATCCAAGTTGGAGGCGAAATGGAGCACCTTGTCCAATGACCAGGAGATCGGTTTCGGTGGGGGTGCTGGGCGTAGACGAGCGCATTCTTTCGGCAGTTTATTGAAGATGTCGCTGGACAGATCAATTTGGAAGGCATACAACAGTGGTCTAGTCAAGGCCGATTTGCAAGTCGCGATCGTATTGGCTGCTAATCCCTGTCCATGAAGGTGAATGAAGAAGGACATGCAGAAATCAATGGTGATTTCCTTAGGATTTTTTGCCTTGACGAAAGAGACCCATTTTCTCCAAGATGATTCGTATTGCCGTCTTGTGGATTCGGTCTTGTATTCCTCGAGGAAGTCTAGACTTTTCTTCGAGATCCCAAACCTCTTCTTTGCGGCTAGGGAGAGAAACTCATGAGATGAAGGTCCTTGATTTTCGATGATGAAGCGAAGACAGTCGACTTCTGTACTTGTTGGGAGAGAACTGGGCCCGGGAGAAGGATCAGCTTGGGCTGCAGCTCCAGGACCAGGGGGGTACCAGTTGCTCCGGGGCCACTTGGGAGCCAATAGGGCCGCTGTCCCTTTGAAGGTTCTCAGCTTGGAGAGGACTTTCAGCAGAAGGTTGGTGGGAGGGAACAGGTAGATCTTGGACCATCTGTTCCAGTCCAGTGACATGGCATCCACTGCTTCTGCCTTGGGGTCCTCGTACGGGGCCACATACCGAGGAAGTTGATTGTTGTCGCTCGTTGCGAAGAGATCGATCTGAAGTTCTGGGACTTGGTGAGAGATGGAGAATGATCTTGCGTCTAGAGACCATTCCGACTCTATCGGGCTTGTCCGAGATAGAGCGTCCGCTGTCACGTTGCGGAATCCTTGTAGGTGAACTGCAGACAGGTGCCATTTCTTCCTCTCTGCCAGACGGAAGATTGTCAGAAGCACCTGATTTATCTGGGGCGATCTTGAGCCTTGGCGATTGAAACATCGAACTACCACCGAGTTGTCTAGGGTTAGACGAATATGGATCGAGGGAGGCGGGGAGAGTTTCTTCAGAGTTAGAAGGACCGCCATGGCCTCCAAGATGTTGATGTGAAACGTCTTGAACAGGGGAGACCATGTACCTTGAGCCTGTTTTTGGTGGGAGTGACCTCCCCAACCCTCCAGCGAAGCGTCCGTGTGGATGTTGAGTGATGGAGGTGGGTGTTGAAGAGGAATGGACCTTTTCAGGGCCTTTGCTTCCGACCACGGCTTGAGGAGAAGTCGAAGTCTGTTTGGGAGCCGTCTCTTGAGGTCTCTTCGAGCGATGGATGCAGAACGTCTCCAGACTCCCGCGGCATCCTTTAGCTGTGCACGAAGCACCGGGTTTGTTACTGAGGCGAACTGTAGAGAGCCTAGAACTCGTTCCTGCTGGCGTCTTGAGATCCGCTTGGATTTCAGTAGTCGCTTGACAGACCCTGCTATTTCCTTCCTTTTCTTCTGGGGGATGGAAAGGTGGTGTGACTGAAGGTTCCATTGGATTCCTAACCATTGGAACTTCTGAGCTGGAGAGAGGCGAGATTTCTTCACGTTTATCTTGAATCCCAGGTGTTCTAGGTACTGGGTGACTTTGCTGCAGGATTTTAAACAATCCTCGGGCGATGGAGCCCAGACTAGCCAATCGTCGAGGTAGGCCATCACCTGGACGTCTCGGAGGCGGAGCTGTTGTACTATGGCATCCGCCAGCTTTGTGAAGATCCGAGGGGCCACATTGAGGCCGAAGGGCATGGCCCTGAAGGCGTAGCTTTTCCTTTGGAGTCAAAATCCTAGGTAGGAGGAAGCGTGATGGTTCATTGGAACATGCCAATAGGCATCCGCCAGGTCTATGGAGACCGTGTAAGAACCTCGAGGCAGAAGGGTCCTTATCTGTTGAAGAGTCAGCATCTTGAACTTGTCGTTCGCTATGAACTTGTTGAGGGGGGATAAGTCCAGAATGACTCTGAGTTTGTCGGAGTCTTTCTTGGGGACACAAAACAGTCTCCCTTGGAACCTGGTGGACTTTACCTTCCTTATCACCTTCTTGTTCAAGAGATCTAGGACATATTCTTCCAGAAGGGGGGTTGATTGTTGGAAGAATTGCTGGAAGGTTGGGAGTGGTTGAGTCCAACTCCAGCCTAGACCCTTCTTGACGATGCTGTGTGCCCAGGGATTGAAGGTCCAACGATCCTGGAATTGGCGGAGTCTTCCTCCCACCGGAAGCACTTCATTGCTTCTGGTGTCCCGAGGGCTTACTGCCTCGGCCGCTAGCTCCCCTTCCTCCTCTGCCTCTGGAGGGACGGCGAGACGCGTCTCTGCCTGCACCTCTGCTTGAGCCTCTACCTTTGGGATGAAAGGTAGTCGTCTGTTGTTCGAAAGCAGGGGTGAAAACCGGTGACTGTGACAAGACCGGTTGGGTGACCAGCTGAAAGGTCTGCTGTGGCTGAGCTGCCACTTGGGGAGTAGCGGGTCCCAGAAACTGCCGTCTCTGTTGACGTTGCTGGGGTTTCTGCTTGAAGGATTTCCTCTTAGGTTGAGGTCCGTCGTCTTGGGAGGATTTCCTCTTCTTTGACATGCCCCACTTGTGGAGAAGGTTCCTGTTCTCCGTGGCGGCCTTGTCAGTGATCTCTTTCACGAGGTCAGAGGGAAAGAGGTGCTTACCCCAGATGTTGGAGGAAATCAGCCTCCGGGGTTCGTGTTTCACAGTGGCACCTGAGAACACGAATTCTCGACAGGCTCTCCGAGCCTTCATGAAGTGAAACAAATCCTTCACCAGGGATGCCATGTGGGATTTGGCGAGTACCATGTAGTGGTCTGGTACTCTGGTGTCACAAGCCATGATGTCAAGTTGGACCTGGTGGGACATGGATGCTGCAAGCCTCTCCTTCGTATCTTGTTCCCGACGAAGGAGGTGGTCGTTGAGTTTCGGGAGGTCTTCGTTAAACTGACATCCGGCTACGTCAGGATCTAGCTTTCCCACCACGAAAGTATGCTGGATATCCTTCCAGTGTCGAGCGTCGGGGGGAGTTACTATGGAGAAGGGTCTGCACTCCTCCAGTGCAGGGCAGGGTTTTCCTTCTTCCACAGCCTTGAGGCACGCAGCGAAGGCCTTTTCCATGAAGGGAAGGACTGCATTGTCGGGTGCGACGTAGGTAGGGTGCTTCTTGCTCAGGGCCGGAAGCTTAGAGCAGGTAAAACCCCTACTATTAAATGTGTTGGCTAGCATAGCCTGGGCCTTCGCGAGATCGAACACTATCTCCTCCTTGGGTTCGGTCTCTTCTTTAGAGGCAGGTTCAGAACGGAGCCGGACGTAACAGTCCGGGTAAGCCTCAAAGTTTGGGAAGAACTCCACATCTTCCAGGGGGACCGTGCCGATCTTATCGCTGACAAAGATCCTGCCGGTCTTGATAATCATATGCTCAGCATACCTCCAGGGGTTGGCATGTGAGCATGCAGGGAGATCCTTAACCGAGATCTTCTTCGGTTCTTTGGACCCCTTCATGGACCTGATGAACTCTTGAGTTTCTTTCAGCCTGTCGTCCATAATGGCTTTGATCATCCGGAACATCTCTTGGGTGGATGGAATGGGTTCCGGGGTAGCGGAGGTAGACGGGAGAGACACTTCCGTCGGTGTAGGAGTAGGGGCAGTGATGGAAGGAGGAGCGACCTCTTGCTCCGACTCGGTGTATTCCACCTGGTCCTCTTCATCTTCCGCACCTTGGGCCATAAGGGTCTTCTCCGTGCCCTCCGAAACATCCGACATATGATCGTCGTTTTCGGAATCCAGGTGGCACTCGTGCATGGACTGGGCCATGACTACGTCTGGTTCCACCATAATTTGGACAGTGGGGATTAGTTCTTTGGGCACCACAGAATCGGGGGAGGCCTTTGGGAACAGAAGGGACCTCAATTCTTCAGTGGCCAGGTATGGTCCAGTGGCATTCTTCTGGAAGCCACGCACCCACTTGCGTAGCTTATCCCGAGAAGTGTCCCTGACCTCCGCTGAGGGAGGATTATGGAAGGCATCGACTAGTCGATCCTGGCAGACCACACAGCTCTGCGGGTCCCAGAACTTCAAATCCCCTTTCTTGTTGGCACAAGGGGCGTGAGTCCTACACGCCGTATGCCCGTAGAAGTGCGGGCGTTTCACAGCGCAGAAGTCGTAGTCACACTTCATCTGCTCCTCCTGTAAAAGAAAGAGAAAATGAGTATGGGGGGAGTCATAAGAATGGCTCTTAAACTAAGTTAATATTAATCATTAATTTTAACTTGATAAAGGGTGTGATGCACAGAGGAAGGGTTGAGATAGGATAGGAACATACTCCGTGCATCCCGCCCGGCTGGTTACCGTAACCTTCATCCTTGGACAATCCGAGGTGACCGAAGGCACAGGATAGAATTCCAGTAGAAGTCCATAGGGCAGATAGAATTCTATGGGAATTGTCAAGGATATAAGGTTGGGACTGAGGCCACTCAGTTCCAAATTAGGGGACTAAAAGATCCCATAGGGTAACGGCTTCCGGTAACCAGCCGCGCTAAGATACACGCAGCATGCTGGAAATCTGTAAAATGCAAGAAGACAGCATGATTACCAATAGAACAGTAATAAGATACTGATCCATTTACGTAAACAAGCCATCTGGTTGCAGTGTAGGGCTATCAATATCAGATGATAGCTAGTAGAAGGGGGTGCAAGTCGCCTTGACGCCTCCGGAAGGTTCCGGCAGACCGCCGGGACGCCGGAGGCCGCTCCAGCAGAGTTTCTGGCATTGGGACAGACAATATAAAGGTCAAGAGTAATACCAGGGTGGCGGCCGCCGGCACAGCGGCGGTACGCCGGCAGAGGGAGCGGCGGCTCCGGCAGCCGGAGGTTGCCGGCTTGGTGACAGGAACAAGGATGGTTATAGCAGAACCGGACTGCCGGCAGTGGATGCCGGCACTCCGGGGGCCGGCCGGCGGGCGGACGACCAAGCTATGAGGAAGGAGGGAGAGCCATCGGCTGGAAGCCGGCGGCAGGCGGCAGTCCCCCGGCACACGGAGGACTGGCGGCCGAGGGGATATGGAATGAGTCACCAAGGTAGGAGGTGGGTATCACCGACAGTGGAGGTGGCAAGGGACCGGCACCCGGATAGTGAAAGAGACAGAAGGAGGGATGTAGGGGTCCGGCCACGGACTCCCAGACATCCCCCCTGAGTGGGTGTACCCATGATAGAGGCTGACTCTATCACCCAGAAGCAGGGGCCGCAAAGGACCGGGAGCTAAGGTAGCCCAAGGGAGGGCTAGGGGACACCCAGGGGGGGGGAGACCCCTGCATACAGAACACATGCAGTGGCTAACCCCATAGGACACTATGAAGGGTATATGTACCAGAGCGGACTGCACACAGAAGCTCAAGGTAGCCCTATCACTCCACCCTAAGGAGGAGTTGTAGGACAGGGGACAGATAGGTAAAGACTAACCTAAGTATAGGCTAGGCCATACAAGAGATAGGTGGGGAGGGGAGAAGAGAAGGGTCTTCCATGGAGGGGGTTCTGTACCAGAGCGGCCACTAAGGAAGGGAGGACACTCCCTAGCCTAAGGTAAGGCAGCTTGACTGAAAACGGTGCATGGGTATAGTTTCAGCAAGGAACAGAATTAACCCCTCCAAAACCTAACCTAGAGCAGGGATGTACGTCCTGAACTAGGAAGGATTGAAGACATATCGCTATTGCAGGAGAGTCGGAGACCTAGCCCTAGCAATAGAGGAAGGACTAGCCGTTCCTCACTCTCAGGCGCAACCCTAAGGGGGCATCATTCCCTTAGGGAGGACAGAGAGGCGATAAAATACTCTGATATGAGCTTGATCCCCTTACGTGGTAGGGGGAGCAAGGCTACACAGAGGGAATGCCCTAGGGCAGGGGGATGAAGGAAGCATATAGGGGTCCTACATGTAGGTTAGGTTAGAAAGACACACTATCTAACCTATCCCCTATATGGTCCCTGAAGGCGAAAACACTTGCATCACAGTCAATAGTATTGTAAAATAATGCCACTATCTTCATAAATAAGCCTAGGATTACTGATAAATATCATGCATGAACACTGATATAGGCGCTCTGGCCTGGGGGCTATAGTAGCCAACTGGTATGAGGTCAATCGATGACCGGTAAAAAAGCGTCAAAACACGATATAAAAGTTCCTAGCTATGAAGACTAAATAAACTAATAGTATCGATTAGTTAATAAGGCCGGAAGCGTTGTTGAGGCTAACTAAATAAGGCATGCAGAACAACAACGACGCCATAAAATGGCGGGTCCGGTTGAGGCACAGCTCTGCCACAAAACATCAAATATCTCGAAAAGTAAAATTTACTTTACGGTCAGAGCTTAACTAAACAATACTGGAACCTTGTACTCAACTTTCCAGAAGAAGGCGAGGCCGAAGGTAACGACATGATGAAGATGCAAGTCGATAAAGTAAGCACAGGGAAAATCCGTCTAAGTAAGGCGAGCTACTAGGCAAAGGATGAGGACGGACGTGACGTCATTTAGCAATGGCGCCCGTTGTTTACGTCTCGAGTACCAAAAGTAGCCACGGACGAAATTAGCTGTGGAACGGCTCCCAGCTATTCTCCGCTCTTACACACCGAAGTGTTAAATCTGTTCGGCGTGTAGATAGCTATGTGGCGCGTTAATACATGCGTCCCCTGTTGATATACGATGTCTTAAGAGGGAAACCTTTAGGATACTCGCTCCAGAAGTTAGAATTCTGTGATAACCTGTGGTTAAATTCTCTGGGAATATCTTAGTAGTTATTTACCCAAGGAAGCTACCAAAAAGGAACCTTCCATCAGGACGCCATGGCTTGAGCCCAAATATATATATATATATATATATATATATATATATATATATATATATATATACATACATACATACATACATACATACATACATATATTTATATATATATATATATATATATATATATATATATATATATATATATATATATATATATACTTTCAATCAATTGATATAAGTTTTTATTTCATCCATCAGATGTTTCCATTCAGTGTTTCAATATAATAGCTATTAAGGTGACCAACGACCATTACTTACAAACACATAAAAGAAAAGTCTTTTTTCTTTATCAAAACCTAAATCGCAATATATTTAGCTCATAAACGACAAGGGAAACAAGATGAAGTAAAAAATGTCAACACTAATAAAGAGAACAGAGTCAGAAGTGACATTTTTTTACCAGTGAAACGAGGTTATTTAATTTTACAAGATCGGATAAACTTCCTTCGTTGACATATAAAAGGCTTTTGTCTTACCTAAACCCCCAACCCCCAACCCCACACGCCCAAAAACCTCCTCCATATACCAGACTTCCTTCAGTATCACAACGCCGTAAACTCCTAACGTCGGGCTTGGCCAACTGGTTTTAACGATCTCAATTGGTAAAGTTTACAAGCGTCAGTAAACTTTACCCATATCATTACTTACGTTAAAGAGAGATTCAGTTTTTTTTACGCAAGTCAAGGCTGTGCATGTCATTGCATTTGCTTGCTGAAAATTTGCAGGTGGGAAGTAGCAAATGTTTTATTCTCGTGATAATCTATCACCCTCAACTCTTAAGAGAATGTCTTGTGTTTTATCTAAATATGCTGTTGCAGTAAAACTTTAAGCGCAGATAAATCTTGACTTGGGGCTGAACTATTGGTATCTAAATTCTGTTATTATCTGTCTAATTCATTTACTGTATATTATGCACAATACTTTGATTCACAGATGACAGGGAACTCCTGTCCCAGTGACACTTCCACTCCAATTATTTAGCATTTTCTCTCCTTAATTCTCTAAACCTTTTTATAAATAATATACACTTTCATCAACTACCTCCATTGATTAGTTTCAACCATACAAATAATTTTCTTCTGTCAGTTTCTTCCAATCTATACATTCTCACAAAAATAATTTATTCTCGTGCTTTCCTGCTACATAAAGTTGGATCTCTCTCTCTCTCTCCCCCCCCCCCCCCTCTCTCTCTCTCTCTCTCTCTCTCTCTCTCTCTCTCTCTCTCTGTGAGCTAAATTAGGAGGTTAGACCCGTATGGTGATGGTTTAAGTTCGTTAAGCTTTAGGAAAACACTTTTCTCGGGATTATTGTTTTTTAAGTTTGTATTATATTTTACTTCCGCACTTATAAAAAAAATCGCAATTTTAATTGGAAACTATCCGTAAAATTATACGGCTCTCATTCGTATTATCAGAAATACAGGTGACCGTAACTTTGACCTTACTTTGTTATTATCTTTCACGGGTTGGTGACAGAGATATAAATCATTATCGTCAATATATCCATAAACGTTTATAGAACGGTGAATGATTGGCATCATTTATTCCAGGATTTTTACCGTTTTTTACGGAAATTTTTCTAACATTTTTAGCTGGGGAATTCGCTTGATATTCTCTTTGGTTTTTATGATATCTGTCCGAGAAACTCTCAGGATGACAATTATGTTTTGTGTCCAGAAGCAATTTATGAAATCATACAGGAACAATTATTTTGATTGGACTTTCCATTTCTTCTGATAAATGTATTTAATGAAGACAAATAAACCATATAAATGAATGAATAACTAAATACTTGTATCATTAACATGTTTATATAAATCCAAACGAAAACACTTAATATAGTTTGAAATATCTATATAATGCGATCATATCTGATATCTGTCCGAGTAAAAATAAATCTTTTTGGTTTCATTGGATAACTCGATGAGAATATTAAATGTACGTCGAACGATATGATTGAGGATTTAATTCAAACTTTAAATCTGTCTAAGGATATTCTAATGACCTCTGAAGTAGAACATGTTCTTTTTCCTTAAAGGACATCATTAATTAAAAGCTTTTTATTCGAGATTTCAATGAATACAAAAAATGATTAATCATTTAATTAAGAAAGGCGAATGGTTATTCAGAATCATTTACAACCGGCTAAAGAATTTTAAATGATAAAGATTTAGGGAGTGATTCATTAATCATGACATCAATAGGAAAAAAAATAACTTTGGGACTGTTTCTTTGATTCACTAAAATCATTTTATGATTGGTCAATTATATACGTATCGCTTTAGGTTCCTAACTATAATGCGTTTGAATTTCTAATTAAATTTATATTTTTATACAAGGTATTTAATGACATATACTCTTAATAAGGAATAACCTTCTCTTATGTGTAAGAAGAACTCTCCCTAAGACACAAATGAAAAAAAAAATCCTTAAAAATAAACACCACGCTTTTCTTACTCAAGACAGTTGTCTAGTTTGGCATTTAATCAAATTAAACAAATTCAATTATGTTGTAAATTTCAAGACAGTTGTCTAGTTTGGTATTTAATCAAATTAAAAAAAAATAGTTATGTTGTAAATTTTTAGGTACCTTTGATTAAAACCACAGGTTTGTCAAAAAACGTAATTGTCAAGACCAAAGGGATATTACAGAGCAAGAGAGTTCTTTCAATCAGGCTAGATGTTCATCACTATAGGAGGATTGCTGTTATATGCGAACAATGAAATATAGACAGAAAAACAAAAAACAAATTTTGAAAAGATTAAAATGACTGCCAGATCTTCGCTCATAGAGCATCTATAACATTTAAAACGCAGCGAGAAGATTAAAATTACTGACAGATCATCGCTCAGACAGCATATATAATATTAAAACATTTCGAGAGGACTAAATTTCTGCCAAATCTACGCTGAGACAGCATTTGCAGCATTTAAAACGCTAAGAAAAGACTAAAATAACTGCCAGACTTTCGTTCAAAAAGCATCTATAATATCTAAAAACACTTCGAAAAGACCAAAATTACCGCCACACCTTCGCTCAGACAGCATCAATAACGTTCAAAATTCTTCGGGAAGACTGAAATTAATGCTAGATCTTCGCTCACACAGTATCTATAACGTTGAAAATACTTCACAAAAATTAA
Organism: Palaemon carinicauda; assembly: GCF_036898095.1. Taxonomy (NCBI): domain Eukaryota; kingdom Metazoa; phylum Arthropoda; class Malacostraca; order Decapoda; family Palaemonidae; genus Palaemon; species Palaemon carinicauda. Next base: position 317,597,054 of record NC_090725.1, on the reverse strand, counting down.
AATTACTGCCAAATTTTCCCTCAACCAGCATCTATAACGTTCAAAATACTTCAAGATTAAAATTAATGCCATATCTTCCTTCAAACTGCCGCTATAACGTTCAAAATACTCCGAGAAGACTAGAATTACTGCCAGATCTTCAATCAGACAGCATCTCTTCCGTTCAAAATACTATTAGAAGTCTAAAATTACTGCCATATCTTCAATCAGACAGCCTTTATAACGTCAAAATAATTCGGGAAGACTGAAATTAGTGCCAGATCTTCGCTTAGACAGCATCTATAACGTTCAAAATATTTCAAGAAAACTCAAATTACTGCTAAATCTTCCCTCAGACAGCATCAATAACACTCAAAACACTTCGAAAAGACTGAAATTACTAGCAGATCTTCTCTCACACAGCATGTAAAACGCTTAAAAAACTTTGAAAAGAATAAAATCGCTGCAAAATCTTCGCTCACACAGCAACTATAGCGTTCTAAATACTTCGAGAAGGCTAAAATAACTACCAAATCTGTCTTCAGACAGCATCTATAACTTTCAAAATATTTCGAGTAGACTAAAATTAGTGCCAAATATTCGCTCAGACAGCATCTCTAACGTTAATGATACTTAGAGAAGACTAAAATTACTTCCAGATCTTACCTCAGACAGCATTGATATCGTTCGAAACACTTCGACACGACTGAAATTACTTCCATATCTTCGCTCAGACAGCATTTATAATGTTTAAAACACTTCGAGAGGACTAAAATCATTGCCAATCTTCCCTCAGACAGCATCTATAAAGTTCAAAATACTTTGAGATGACTAAATTTACTGCCAAATCTTTCCTCAGACAGTATTTATAACTTTCAAAATACTTCGAAAAGACTAAAATTACTGCCAGATATTCCCTCAGACTGCAACTATAACGTTCAAAATACTTCGAGTAGACTAAAATTACTACCAGATCTTCCCTAAGAGTGCATTTATAACGTTCAATATACTTCAAGAAGACAAATCACTGTTATCTCCTAGCTCAGACAGCATCTATAACGTTTAAAATACTTCGAGAATACTAAAATTACATCTAGATATTCACTCAGACAGCATGGTTCAAAAAAACTTCGATAAGACTAGAATTACTGCCAGATATTCGTTCATGAGCTTCTATAACGTTCGAAATACTTCGAAAAGACTAAAATTACTGCCAGATTTTCACTCAGACAGCAACTGCATGATTAAAAATACTTCGAGAAGAATAAAATTTCTGCCAAATCTTTCCTTAGACAGCATCTATAACGTTCATTACACTTCAAGAAGACTGAAATTACTTTCACATCTTCGCTCAGACAGTATCTATAATGTTCTAAATACTTCGAGAAGACTAACATTGATGCCATATCTTCACTTAGACAGCTTCTGTAACGTTCAAAATACGTCAAAAAGAATAAAACTACTGCCAAAACTTCGCTCAGACAGCATCTATAAAGGTCAAAATACATTGAAAAAACTAAAATTACTGCCAGATCTCCGGCCAGACAGCAACTATAGCATTCAAAATACTTCGAAAAACTAGAATTACTGCCATATCTTCGCTCACACAGCATCGATAAAGTTCAAAATACTTCAAATACACTAAAATTGTTGACTAATCTTCGCTCAGACAGCACCTATAACATTCAAAATAATTCGAGAAGATTAAAATTACTGCCAAATCTTCGCTAAGAGAGCATCTATATGTTAAAAATATTTTGAGAAGACTAAAATAACTGCCAAATCTTTCCTCAGAAAGAATCTATAACATTCAAAATACGTTGAAAAGACTAAAATTACTTCCAGATCCTCGCTCAGACCGCATCTATAATGTTCAAAATAGTTCGCGTAGACTAAAATTACTACAAGATGTTCGCTCAGACAGTTTTCAAAACGTTCAAAACATATCGAATTGACTAAAATTGCTGCCAGATCTTCGCTTGGAAAGAATCTATAAAGGTCAAAAAGATTCGAGGAGACTAAAATGACTGCCAAACCTCCCCTCAGAGAGCATCTATAACATTTAACATACTTCGAGAAGACTAAAATCACTGAAAGATCTTCGCTCACACAGCATCTTTAAGGTTAAAAATACTTCGGGAAGACTGAAATAACTGCCAGATCTTCACTCGGAGAGCATTTATAACGTTTGAAATACTTCAAGAAGACTAAAATTACCACCAAATCTTCCCTTAGGCAGCATCTATAACGTTCAAAATTCTTCGAGAAAATTAAAACTACTGCTATATCTTCACTCAAAAATCATCTATACCATTCAAAATACTTCAAGAAGACTAAAATTAGTGCCAAATCTTCGTTCACACAGTATATATAACGTTCTAAATACATTGAGAAGACTAAAATTACTTCCAGATCTTTCCTTAGAAAGCATCTTTAACCTTCTAAATATTTCGAGAAGACTAAAAATATAAAAAAAAATCATCGCTCAGACAGCATCTCTACTTTCAGAATACCCCGAGAAAACTAAAATTACTGCCATATCGTTCCAAAGAAAGCATCTGTAACGTTCTAAATACTTCCATAAGACTAAAACTATTGCCAGATATATGCTCGGAGAGCATCTATAACAATCACAATACTTCCAGAAGACTAAAATCACTTACATATTTTCGCTCACACAGCATCTCTAACGTTAATGATAGTTCGAGATGACGAAAATAATGCCAGATCTTCATTCACACAGCGTCAATGATGTTAAAAATACTTCGAGAAGATTAAAATCAATGTGAAATCTTCCCTCAAGCGGCGAATATAACGTTCGAAATACTTTGAGAAGATTAAAATCAATACGGAATGTTCCTTCAGACAGCATCTGTAACGATCAAAATACTTCAAGAAGAATAAAATTACTACCATATCTTCGCTCAGAAAGCTTCTATAACGTTCAAAATACTTCGAAGAGACTAAAATGACTGCCAGATCTTCGGTCGGACAGCATCTATAACGTTCAAAATCCTTCAAAAAGATTAAAATTACTGCCAGATCTTCCTTCAGACAACATCTATAATGTTCACAATACTTCAAAAAGACTGATATTCCTCCCACATCTTCGCTCAGATAACATTCATAACGTTCAAAACACTTCAAAAAGACTAAAATCACTGCCAAATCTTCCCTCGGAAAGCATCTATAACCTTCCTAATACTCAAACAGCATTTATAATGTTCAATATACTTCGACATGTCTAAAATTACTGCCAGATCTTTGCTCAGAGAGCATCTATAACGTACAAGATACTTCAAGAAGACTTAAATGACGGTCAAATCTTCGCTCAGAGAGCAAAAATAACGCTCAAAATACTTCGAGAAGACTAAAATTACTGCCAAATCTTCCTTCAGAATGTATCTATAACGTTCAAAATAAGTCGAAAAGACTAAAATCTATAAAGTTCAACTCAGACATCATTAACGTTCAAAATCAGTTCCTCGTTCACACAGCATCTATAATATTTAAAATACTTCGAAAAGACTAAAATCACCGGCAAATCTTCGCTCAGACAGACACTATAGCATTCAAAATACTTAAAGAAGACTAAAATTACTACAAAATCTTTCCTACGACAGAATGTATAACGTTCAAAATTCTTGTGGAAGACTAAAATTACTGCAAGATCTTCCCTCAGACATCATCCATAACTTTCAGAATAATTCGAGAACACTAAAATTACTGCCAGATCATCGGTCAGACAGCATCTATAATGTTCAAAATTCTTCCAGAAGATTACAATTACTGCTACATCTTCACTCATACAGAATCTATAAAGTTCAAAATTCTTCCAGAAGACTATGATTATTGATAGATCTTCACACAGACAGGTTCTATAACGTTCAAAATACTCAGAAAAGACTAAAATTACTGACAGATTCTCGCTAAGACTGCATCTATAACGTTCACAATAATTTGAGAAGACTAAAACTACTGCCAAATCTTCGCTAAGACCGCATATATAATGTTCAAAATACTTCGAGAAGGATAAAATAACTGCACGATTTTCGCTCACACATCTATAACGTTCAAAATACTTCGAGAAGACTAAAATTACTGCCAGATCTTCGCTCAGACAGCCTCTATAACGTTCAAAATATTTCGAGAAGGCTAAAACTACTTCCAACTCTTTGCTCAAACAGCAGCTATAACGTTCCAAATAATTCGAGAAGACTAAAATTACTGCCAAATCTTCAATCAGACAGCATCTATAAAGTTGAAAATATTTCGAATAGACTAAAATTACTGTTAAATATTCGCTCAGACAGAATCTATAACGTTCAAAATACTTCAAGAAGAATAAAATTACTGAAAAATCTTCATCGGTCAGCATCTATAATATTCAAAATACCTCGAGAAGACTAAAATTATTGCCAAATCTTCAATTGGACGGAATCTAAAACGTTCAAATTACTTCGAGAAGACTAAAATTATTGCCAAATCTTTGCACAGACAGCATCTATAATGTTCAAAATACTTCGAAAAGTCTAAAATTACTACCAGATCCTCCCTCATACAGCATCTATAATGTTCAAAATATTTCGAGAAGACTAAAATTACAGCCAAATCTTCGCTCAGACAGCATCTATAACATTCAAAATGCTTCGAAAAGACTAAAATTACAGGCAAATTTTCGCTCACACAGCATATATAAGGTTCAAAATACTTCGAGAAGAATAAAATTACTGCCAATAATTCGCTCAGATAGAATCTATAACGTTCGAAATACTTCAAGAAACTAAAATTACTGACAAATATTCGCTCAGACAGCATCTATAATGTCATAAATACTTCGAGAAGACTAAAATTACTGCCAAATCTTCGCTCATACAGCATCTATAACATTCAAAATACTTCGCGAAGACTGAAATTACTTCCAAATCTTCACTCAAACAGCACATATAACGTTCAATATACTTCGAGAAGACTAAAATTACAGCCAGATCTTCGATCAGACAGGATCCATAAGGTTCAAAATACTTCGAAACGACTAAGATTACAGCAAGATCTTCTCTCAGACAGCATATATAACATTGAAAATACTTCGAGAAGAATAAAATTACTCCCAATCTTACCTTAGATAGCATCTATAACGTTCAAAATACTTCAAGAAGACTAAAATTACTGCCAGATCTTCCCTCAGACAGCATTTATATCATTCAGAATACGTTGAAAAGACTAAAATTATTGCCACATCTTCGCTCAGAGAGAATCTATAACGTTCAATATTCTTCCAGAAGGCTAAAATTACTGTCAGATCTTCCCTCCGACATCATCTATAACGTTCAGAATACCTCGAAAAGACTAAAATTACTGTCAGATCCTCACTCAAACAACATCTATAACATTCAATATTCTTCCAGAAGTCTAAAATTACTGCCAAATCTTCGCAGAGAAAGCATTTATAACGTTCGAAATACTTCAAGAAAACTAAAATTACTCAGATCTTCGCTCAAACAGCATCTATAACGTTTTATATACTTCAAGTAGACTAAAATTATTACCAAATCTTCACTCAGACAAAATACATAACGTTAAAAATACTTCAAGAAGACTACAATTACTGCCAAATCTCCACTCAGACATCATCTATAACATTTAAAATACTTCGAGAAGACTAAAGTTACGGGAACATCTCTGCTCAGACAGCATCTATAACGTTCAGAATACTTTTAGAAGACTGAAATTACTGTCGAATCTTCGCTCGAACCGAATATATAACGTTCAAAATACTTCGAAATGACTAAAATTATTGCCAAATCTTCACTCAGACAGAACACAACGTTCAAAATACTTCAAGAAGACTACAATTACTGACAGATCTCTGCTCAGACAGTACCTATATAGTTCACAATACTATTCCTATCTAAATCCCTATCACCTAACATATCATGTACAATCCCGTCTACCTCGTTCTCATCTGGCCCTAAAATTACACTCATTTCTGTAAACAGTTCATCCATTTCATCAAAAACATTCTCAACTTTGGCGAAAGATTCATTCATGCTACTTATCATTCTCCTATCTCTTATTCTCGCATTCGTCATCCTTTCTTTTACATCATCTAAGGAAAAGCCACACACACTATAGGTATTATTTATACTCAGCCATGATTCATCTGTATTAACACATGTATCTTCCATACACACTTGCACATTTACACCCTTGTCATACTTGTTTCTATTCTCACTTTTACTTATAAAATTTCCCCTTCTTTCATCCTTACTTAAGGCTCTCGTATTCTTCCTTTTCATATATTCTACTAACACCAACTGGTTACCTTCTAGACCTAATTCCTCATGCATACTAGGTTCACATTTGTTCCTTTTCAACCATTTACTCATCCCATTCTCTTGGATATACTCAGGTACCTCCTTCCATTTACGCAACTGGTTGTGGTGTGCCCTAACTCTTTCCACACTACCATCCACTTGCGTAAATGGAAGGAGGTACCTGAGAATATCCAAGAGAATGGGATGAGTAAATGGTTGAAAAGGAACAAATGTGAACCATATCTTTGCTCAGACAGCATCTATAACGTTCAAATTACTTCGAGGAGACTAAAATTACTGCTATATCTTTGCAGACACAGCATTTATAACACTCAAAATACTTCGAGAATACTAAAATTACTGCCAGATCTTCACTCAGACAGCATCTATAACGTTCACAATTCTTTTAGAAGACTGAAATTACTGCCAAATCTTCGCTCAAACAGAATATATAACGTTCAAAATACTTCAAGTAAACTAAAATTACTGCCAGATTTTCGTTCAGACAGCATCTATAAAGTTCAAAATAATTTCAGAAGAGTACAATTACTGCCAATTCTTCACTCAGACAGCATCTATAACGTTTAAAATATTTCGGAAGACTAAAGTTACTGCCAGATCTCCGCTCAGACAGCATCTATAATGTTCAAATTACTTCGATAATACTAAAACTACTGACAAATCCTACCTCAGACAACATCTATAACGTTCATAATACTTCGAAAAGACTAAAGTCACTGCCAAGTTTTTGCTCTGATAGCATATATAACGTTCAAAATACTTCGAGAAGACTAAAATTACTGCCACATCCTCGCTCAGACAGCATCTATAGCGTTCACAATTCATCCAGAACACTAAAATTACTGCCAAACAGAATATATAACGTTGAAAATACTTCGAGAAGACTAAAATTACTGCCACATCCTCGCTCAGACAGCATCTATAGCGTTCACAATTCATCCAGAACACTAAAATTACTGCCAAACAGAATATATAACGTTGAAAATACTTCAAGAAAACTAAAATTACTGCCAGATCTTCGTTCAGACAGAATCTATAACGTTCAAAATACTTCGAGAAGACTAAAAGTACCTTAAGATCTTCGCTCAGAAAGAACCTATAACGTTCAAATTACGTCAAAAAGACTAAAAATATTGACAGGTCTTCGCTAAGACGATAACAATACTACAAGAACCAAAATCACTGACAAACCTTCCATCAGACATCTCTAACGTTATGAATACTTCGAGAAGGCTGAAGTTACTGCCAGATCTTTCCTCGAGCAGCATCTATAACGTCAAAAATCCTTCGAGAAGACTAAAATCACTGCCATATCCTCGCTTACACAGCATCTATAACGTTCAAAATATTTCAAGACGACCAAAATCACTGCCAAATCTTCACTCAGACAGCATCTATGATGCACAAAATACTTCGAGAAGAATAAAATTGCTTCAAGATCTTCACTCAGCCAGCATCTATAACATTCAAAATACTTCGAGAAGACTAAAATTACTGCCAATTCTTCGCTTAGACAGCATCTATAACGTTCAAAATACTTTGAGAAGACTAAAATTATTGCAAAATCTTCACTCAGATAGCATATATAACGTTCAAAATACTTCGAAATGCCTTAAATTTCTGCCATATCTCCGAACACACAGCATCAATAATGTTCAAAATATTTCGAGAAGACTAAAATTACTGCCAAATCTACGCTCAAACAGCATCTATCACTTTCCAAATACTATAAGAAGACTAAAATTACTGCCAGATCTTCCTTCAGAGAGCATCCATAATGTTCAAAATATTTCGAGAAGACTAAAATTACTGCCAAA
>NC_090725.1:317553920-317581420 GCF_036898095.1 Palaemon carinicauda | reverse complement strand
GTGATGAAGCATCGATTGTTTTACCAAAGACTTCTTGAATGAGAAAAGTTTCATACTGCTCCTGACAACATCTCAGGAGTTTCAATATAAGCTTTGAGACTTGACTGCAAAGTTCTTTATGAATCTGGGGATGGAAAAATGTTTTTCAAAATTTATTAGCTTCATAAGGTTGAGTATACGGTCCAATAAGGGGATGAATAGCATACGGTTGAATTGCATTTTTTTGCTTAGTAAATAGAACCTGACATTGAATATATTATTATTATTATTATTATTATTATTATTATTATTATTATTATTATTATTATTATTATTAGCTAGGCTAAAACCTTAGTTGGAAAAGCATGATGCTATAAGACCCAGGGCTCCAACAAGGAAAAATAGCCCAGTGACGAAAAGAAACAAGGAAATAAACTGAAAGAGAAGTAATAACAATCAAAATAAAGATTTTTTAAATAATTAATAACATTATCTTAGATATATCATATATAAACTTTGAAAACTTCATAAGAATAAGTGGAAGAGAAACAAGGTAAGAAGAGCGTGCTCGAGTGTACCCTCAAGCAAGAGAACTCTAACCCAAGACAGGGGAGAACCATGGTACAGAGGTTATATACTGTATATATATACATACATACATATATATATATATATATATATATATATATACATACATATATATATATATATATATATATATATATATATATATATATATATTACATGATTTTAAAAAGTCAAGAGATTTGTCTCTTGTAAGTGTTCGTACCATGTGTCTGTTGCTTGTGCGAATCAAGCACGGGCATTTCATGAACTTGACTCGAACACTGCTCTAGCTACACAGCATTTCTTATCATATATGCCAACAAGCTGCACCATTACCCTTCAATACATACCAATAGAGCCAATTATCGGCTGCACATTGTACAGTGAACGAACATTAGAGGAAACAAGGCTTCATGCTACTTATCACTGAAATGGCCGGCCTTGCTATGACTCATTGCGTGGTATTGCGGTAACAAATATTCTTCAAGTTCTAGGGTAGCATTATTTTTACCCATTCTTCATATAAGTATGTAAAAAAATATTTTAACTTTTGAACTTTACACAAAATGTCTGCAAAAAATGCTCTATACCTTGAGCTTGAATTTTTTTTTTTATTATATTAATTCACATAAAGGAAACCACAAAAATTACCACTTAACAACTTTATTCACAATATTATGAAAAAAATGTTTACAAAGATCATATTGGACCGAATAAAAAGACAGCTATCCTTTAATCAACCAATAGACCGAACAGGCTTTATAAATGGGTATTCAACAACTGACCCTATCCACGTAATTAACTAACTAATGGAAAAATCCACAGACTATGACAAACCACTATGTACGGCTTTTATACAACATGAGAAAGCTTTAGATTCTGCCAAAACCTCAGCAGTAAGGAAATCCCTTCAAAGGCATGAACACTTGAAGATATCTATTCTGGAAGTACAGTAATCCTAAAACTACATAAAATAATAAGAAAATTCCAATTGTGAAAGGAGTTAGGACGGGAAACCCAGTCTCTCCTAAATTCTATACAACATGCCTTGAAGATGTTTTTAAGAATTTAGATTGGGAAAATGTAAGAATAACATTATCAGGGAATACCTTAAAAACTTAGGAATTACAGATGACATTGTTGTGTTTAGTGAATCATGGGAGAAATTGCAAAGATGATAGAAGATTTAAACAGATAAAACTGAAATGTAGGACTGAAAATGAATATCAGGGAAAATAAGATAATGTTCAATGAAAATGCAAAGATACAACAAATAACAGTTATGGACGAAACCTTTACAGATTGTTAATGAATGTATGTACTTAGGACAGATAGTAAGTGTTTCCCCAAGACACGAGACCGAAATTAAGAGAGGGATAAGCATGGGATGGAGAGTTTTTGGTAAACAAAAAGAGTAGGAAAGGCAACTTCCAATATGAGCTTGAAACCCCACTGATTTTATGAACAACTTCTACTCCAAGACTCTTGGTGAGGCTGTACCTGCCCTTCTCACCACGAGCTGTAGAGAGGAATTGTTTTCTTTGATCCCCAGAACTAGGGCATTCAATCATCAAATGATTAACAACAATCCTCATTGAATATCTGGCACATGACAATCATCAATAACTCGTATGTTAAACGAGTGTGTCTAATTCTTTGGGACAGAGGGTAGTTTACCTCTTTCCATGCATTTTATGTATTTCCATGTACATATAGCCCTAGGGATATCCTAAATAATATTTTTATCAATGGAATTCCAATAATGATGAGAAATGCCATATATCACCAAGAGATCATCTGATGAGGCAAAGAAGTAATTACACAGAATCTGATATCTTCCAAAAAGTAATTTATCTCTTGTCTTTTTTGCAAGTTTGTTCTACTCAATTCCTAGCCCACTCACATGACCTGGATTCAAGCAAAACATAACATCCCTGTCTGTAGTGCTAAAGTACCCAGCCACTATGAAATATGTGAAACTAAAGGGTTGCTTAGATTAGAAACATTCAATGCCTGAAAGAAGTTTTTGCACCACTGAAAATTTTAAAAAGTAGCCTCTTTCATTATTACTATTTTCACTAGCAGTCAGAGAACCGTACACGGTACAGATTTGCCTGTAAAGGCAAATAAAGTTGAAGGCAGAAGTCGTTTACAATTAAAAAGAAGTACTAACTATAGAGAAACCAATGGAATAAGTATTTAAGCACATCAGGACAAATGTATGACGAAAATAAGGTATAAAATTGATCAGAAATTGAAAATGTTTTTCTCTTTAGACTTTCCAGCGAAAAAATAAAAGAAATAATTATTCTAGGATTTTTTTTTAGTAATTAGTAAACATTGCACTCAATTATTACTGTTGAGACGTATTTTTTTTGTAGTTAAAGATATATTGCATATATATATATATATATATATATATATATAAATACAGTATATACATATATGTATATATATAAATTATATATATCAAATATATACTATATATATATATATATATATATATATATATATTTATATATATGTAATTTTAATATATATATATATATATATATATATATATATATATATATATATATACATATATATATTATATATATTATACATATACATATATATTATATATATTATGTATGTTTATGTATATATATATCTATCTATCTATCTATCTATCTATCTATCTATCTATCTATATATATATATATATATATATATATATATATATATATATATATATATGGATGGTACTCAATATGCAATAAAATCTGGCAATCTTCATTATGCTTCTTTTATACAGAATCGATTAAATAGACAAATGCCTTTATTAAATCATGACAGTATGACGCAGTCACCAGGAATATTCATTCAATTAAAATGAATAAATTAACTACTTTGCTGAACGAAAAATTTACCTAGAGAACTAGAAAAAATATGGAACGATACTTTTCACCGGAGTATTTTTCGTCTCTCAATTTCCTTTCATGGCGGTGTTATCCTTTGAAGTTTTTTTTTATATTCCATTTTCCGATATTTCCTTTTGTTTGCATTTTTTTAAAATCTAATGGCAATTTACTTTTGGTCTCGGATGTCACTGGTGATATTACACACACACAAATGTAATAATTAGAATAGTTAATATTACATGTTTAAAACACATGACGTAATATGTCATGTTGGATGAAGGAGCTAGCCGTGGGACTTGCTGTAGTCATTCAAATCATAAACAGGACGTACAATGCAAACCTCGACAATGTGACATTTTTCTTAAACGTCAACACATTGTCTCAGCGTGTGAAAGTTTGTGACGTCACCGGATGCAGGTGTCTTCCGAGTTTGTGACGAATCTTGTATAAACTAAGCATATGATATCTGTGATATCGATAAGTTAGTCAGTTCATATCTATACTTCACCAGAATTGGTCATCTGACCAACCTAGCTTCCTCCAGTGATGGCGATGTTTAACTCTGTTGTTTTTATAGAATAAATACTTTAAAAGCTAATAAGATGTATTCTGTTATCCAGTTACACACATCTGAAACAACACATACTCAATGTGTGCTTATAACAGTAGCACACCAATAAATGGTGGCAGCGGTTAAACTCTAAGAATTAGAGATAGATCTTCAAGACTTCAAAATAAAAGCTTTAAAACCAGAGAAAGATCTTCAAGACTTCAAAATAAAAGCTGTAAAACCAGAGAAAGATCTTCAAGAACTCAACATTATCTACATGAATCTACAATTTTGACTAAATATTATAGTCCAACGGAACAGTTAACATTAACAAATGTTATGAATACCAATTGAATCTTCAATCAACATCCTAGAAAACCCAAGGACTGGCGTTCAACAATTGCAAAACATACCCAGGAAGCACTACATTCAACAAGAAACTCGAACGATACATCGCTAACAAAACATCAAGAGAGAGAGAGAGAGAGAGAGAGAGAGAGGACGTGTCGACATCACGCAGATCCATATATAAGCTAAGTACAAATTTTTGAATTCATTCCAGTTTGGGCAGTGAAGTGTAGTTATCACGAGTCGTTAGTCGATTATTACTGGGGTGAGTGAATTGCTAATCTTTGTTAAAGGAAACTCCGAATTCTCATTTAGAATTTCTCTTTCTTTGTGCTAATTCCTTTTTCTTTCAGAAATTCTCTGGAAATGTTTTGGGATTAGTAACATTGTTTGGGGAATTTTGTTATACATATGCGTTTACGCAGTGGGCGTCTGTACTCATATAGATATTTTGATAGAATTGCAAGGGGTCGAAGAGATAGAAAAAAAAATACAGCAGTAATGACTCCCCCTGTGAGTCCTTCCCCTGGACCTAGTGGTGTAGGCCAGACTAATCCTCCTCCAATTGTGACGCTTGTAAATGCCAGGTCAGCAATCCTTCCTTTTCAAGGTCGAGTCAACGGGTTCTTGCCACAAAATGTGGAGTCATGGATTTCATCCGTCGATGCCCATTTAAATGCCAAACAAATCGTAAACACTTTTGTACAATTACAAGAAGCTAAAAGTTTTATAGATTTTTCTAAGGGGGATGCGAGTGCGTATTTAAGAGGTGTTTCATTTCAAGAAGCAGTTACTTGGGATGATTTCAAAGTTAGGTTACGCGCGATCTATGGGGGTGAGGAAGCCTTGGATGTAGTATTAACGTTACGAAATACACTTAATCAAGCCACTATGAATCGGCTTAATGTTATTGAGAGAGCAGCTCTCATAGCTGATAGGCTTAACGAATATCAGGACATTTTAGGTCATTCCACTTGGGTTACTAACGATAACATCTCCGTGAAAGATTTTTTACGATTAATGTATTTGACTTGCATGACACTTATGTTGCCTGAAGCTTTAGTGCGGTGTTTTGATAAGAAGTTAACGCCTGCAAGTACGGAATTGGATGTCTATAAACAGATAAAGAAACACATGTCCAAGTGTCCAGATCTCGATCCCGTGTTAACTCAAGTTTTTGCAAAGAATGAAACAAAACCACAAACAGTGAACGTAGTTAGTAGTCCAATAGCGGGAATGACGTGTTATAACTGCAAACGTCAAGGTTACTTAAGCGCAGACTGCAGAACGAAATTTTGCTCAATTCACAACACTGCAACGCATTCATATAGTCAATGTTACTCGCGTAAGACACAACAATATCCCAGAAATACACAGTCAATTCCACAGTCAGTTCCATATGGAAATAAAAAGAAAAATCCTCATTTTAACAATAAGAAGAAACAACCAAATGTCAATGCAGTTCAGAGTCCAAAACAAACAAACACTTCTTCAAATATCGCTGAGCCTGGGTCGTCAAACCAGACCTCCCAAGGTCAGACTAATTTTCAGAATGTGCAGAGCAAAGCAAATACCACATAGTTAACTCTAGAGGGGAAGAGAGTGATGTTGGGTCAAGGTCATTCATGTCAACATCAGTAGTATTGAATAATCAATTTAATGTTTTATCAGATAATTGTGAGACAATAGATTTTCCTATGAAACACACGGCCGAATTAAGTAAAACAGTGCATGCTCCCGTAGATTTGCAACGAATTCATACAATAATAAGCCAAAATGAGTTACGGCCAACCTTATATGCTGTAAATTTAGAACACAAATCCTTTACGTTATTTTTTGACTCTGGTAGTCCACGTAATATCATGGATTTGAAGACACATCATTTGTTGTTTTCGAACTTTCCGATTGAAAAATCCGGAATTAAACTTTCGGGTATAGGAAATAATGAATTAAATGTCATAGGCATAACTCATGTTCAGTTCAGAGTCGGTAATCGCACGTTTGCCGATACATTTGTTGTTGTAAAAAACATTAATATGTATCCAGCTGTAATTATAGGATACCCATCTATGGGAAATCAAAACATTATCTTAGCTCCTGCCAAGCACGGCGTGTATATCAAAGGGAAATTCTATAAGTCTTCTAATACCTTAAAATCAGTTTTGGATAAAAAGGAGACGACAAATGTAACCGTAACGTACGTTGAAGAACCAATAACTTGTCTCACTAATAAAGAAATAATATACGCGACCCAGCAGAATTCTCGTTCACCCGTAATATCATCTTGCACGCAATCTATCGAACCAAACCTACCTTCGAATTTAATAGTGCAAATAAAGAAAACATTACCGGGATCTGAAATATTAATCCTTTCCGATACTTTGAAAACTAACGGATTGTCTGTCACACAAGGTATTTATACAGTAGGCTCACATCAACAATGTAATATCGAAGTCTGTAATCATTTAAATAACACTTTAGTCATTCACAAAAATCAACATATCTTGGATGTAGAAGTTTATAAACATCGTATTCTTACCGTTGCTGAAATCAATCACTCTCAATCAGTTGCGGATGAATCCCTTTTGCGATCTATTAAAAATAAAATCAATAAAGACATTCAAGACGAAGAAATTAAGCAGAAAATTTTTGAACTTTTAACTAAATATCATGATATTTTTTCCACTACGGATGGATCCTTAGGAAAAACAGATGTGATCGAGCATCAAATAAGGTTAAAGGACAAGCAAAAAATTATCTATGTACCCTCGTACAGACTCCCTATGAAATTCCAGAATGAAATAAATGATGAAGTAGGTAAAATGCTAGAAGAAGGAGTCATTAGGAAATCAAACAGCCCTTATAATTTTCCTTTAATAGTTGTACCGAAAAAAGATCGAACATGGCGTATCTGCGTCGACTTTTGTCGTCTAAACGAGGAAACGATCCCTGATCGATTCCCAGTGCCATGTACTGACGATATTTTGTCTTTGTTAGGTCAGAATAAATATTTTACCAGTTTGGACTTACTTAAAGGCTTTCACCAGATATCATTAGAAGAAGATAGTATCCCATACACAGCCTTCAGCACAGCCAGGGGACATTATGAATTTTTACGGATGCCTTTTGGTTTACGTTGTGCTCCTATAACATTTACAAGAATGATTAACATAGTGTTTGGAGACTTGTTAGGGGATATATTGCATGCCTATATGGATGATCTTGTAATCTTTTCCAACACCTTAGAAGAACATCTACGTAAGTTAGAACTAGTACTACAGAGATTAAGACAACATAACTTAAGGGTAAAGATTAGTAAGTGTGAATTTTTCAAAACAGAATTAATATATTTGGGTTTCATGGTGTCAAGCCAAGGTCTTAAAGTAGTCCATGATAAGGTGTCGGCTATACGTAATTTTCCCATACCTACTAATGTCAAGGGAATACAGCAATTTCTGGGTTGTAGTGGATATTACAGGCGTTTTATACGCAACTATTCAATAATAGCCGCTCCTTTAACTGATCTTACGAAGAAGGGCGTAGATTTCATATGGTCTGAGCAACATCAACAGGCGTTTAATACTTTGAAAGATGAACTGTGTAGTTCTCCTATCTTAAAATTTCCTGACTTCGGTAAGGAATTCTTCATTGCAACAGACGCCTCAGACTTAGGAGTAGGAGGGGTATTGCTTCAGCAATATGATAAACAATTTTTCCCGATAGCTTTCTATTCTCGAAAATTGAGAACTTCCGAAAGTAAGTATGCAGTAATAGACAAGGAAGGGCTAGCTATTGTTAATTCGCTAGTGCATTTTAAGTTCATAATTTACGGTTATCCCGTTAAGGTTCTTACTGACCATAAACCACTAACAGAGTTCTTTAAAGGCTTCAACCACAGCCCTAAACGAACTCGGTGGAATTTGATCATTCAAGATTTTGGCGCAAGAATCGGGTATTTACCTGGGAAAGCAAATATCATTGCGGATGCATTATCACGCAACCCCGTGTCATCTTGTACGGAGCCTTTAGCTGACTTAATAGATATATCAACATCCATGCCTATTGTAAAAACAATATCTGAACAAGAAGATTTAGGCTGGAGCGCTGAATTATTACAGACTGAGCAAAGAAAAGATCAGAAAATAGAAACAATTATAAATGCTTTGAAAGGCAATCATAAAGAAAAGGAATATATAAAGTATAAGCAGCAGAATTATATAATCAAAGATAATATTCTGTGTAGGACTGTGACCAGGAAAACCCGCAATACACCACATGTAACTAACGACCAGGTAGTAGTACCAATCTCACTTATTTCCACTGTCCTGAATTGGTTGCATTCAAATCCATTACATGGACACCCTGGGTTCTCATTAATGTCACAGAAAGACAAATCATTGTTTTATTGGCATACAATGCTTACAAATATAAAAAGACACATAGCTAATTGTCGCACATGTCAGGAAAACAAAGGGCATACGGAAACACCTGTCAGCCTAGGAGCTTATCCTGTGCCCAATCAACCCTTTGAAAGAATACATTTAGATTTGTTAACAGGATTTTACGAGTCAGACAGAGGAAATAAGCACCTCTTAGTAATTATAGATGCTTTAACTCGATATACAGAACTAATAGCGCTTAAAACTAAAACTGCGATTGAATGCGCTAGGAAGTTTTACGAGTGTTACATTTGTAAACATGGAATTCCACACATGATAATCTCAGACTCGGGTGGTGAATTTAATAATCACTTTCTTACCTCATTGTGTGAATTCCTCAACATAAAGAAAATAAATACCATGATATATCACCCGGAGTCGAATGGGCTAGTGGAAAGAGCAAATAGGAAGATATTGAATATATTGAGGGTAACACTAGGGGGATCAGACCCCAACTGGGATATTGCAATACCGGCAGCACTGAGTACTCTGAATCATTCATAACATATATCAATTAAAATGTCACCGTATGAAGCATTGTATGGTACCCCAGTTAGAACGCCTTTCCATGTATTAACGCCTACAACTAATCTATCAAATCCTTTAAAAGAATGTATAAATGCAAGTATAAATCGATATGATATCCTTCGAAAGAATTTAGAAGAATCACAAATCATAATGAAAAGGAATCATGATAAAACAGCGAAACCAACTAAAACATATACCGTGGGTGATAACATATATATTCAAATCAATGTACGAAAAGGGCTCAATTATAAACTAACACCTAAGTTTGAAGGCGCATTTAACATTTTGGAAACATTAACGGCCAATAGGTTTAGAGTTCAAAACGTATCCCAACCCACGGATGAGAGAATAGTACCATTGGCTCACATAAGAAATCAAAAAGAGAGGAAAAGAAGTGAGGGAAAATTTTTTTTTATTTTATGTGATTAAAAGTTTTCTTTTTTATACAGGAGTAATTACATATATTTTTCTCGTTACAGGTTTCCAAGATGAATTTTTTGTTGTTGGGAGTGATATTGTTCGCTCAGACATTTTTCTCGTGTGGGATGAGCTCTAAAACTAAAAGTATAAATTTTAAATATGGCACTATAATTGAAAGACAAGAAGACATTTTTATTACATCAACCAACGTAATTGTAGAAGTGAATATGCAAGCAATTTTTCTTCAAGAGAATGATGTCACTAGCTTGAGAACCGCCATTTCAAGGTTTTCTGCCTCATTGAATGAGTTGCATAGAAGACATTTTCATTTGACTACAGAGAGTTTGCTTGGATCAACATTAAAAGTTGCAGAGATGCTATCTGATGACTTGAAAAATAAGACTGACGAGACAGGATCTTTGGCTTATGACCTTTTGATGTGGACTGTAGGACACGAACATAAAGAAAGACGAAATCCGTTTATTTATGCTGCATTAAGCATCTTTGGGTCTGTTGCAAGTTTAGGTTTAGGAATTTCCAATCGTCTTAAAATTAGTAATCAAAAGAAGAAAATTGAGTTCTTGACTCATGAAGATGAATTGATTATGTCAGAACTAAGGAATCAGTTAGCTTCAATCAATAAAATTATGGATTTGGTAAATGAACATTCAAATAATATCGTTCAAATTATGGAAGTACAGGATTTGTTGGCAACATTAACGTATTATGATTCAAAGATAGATCACATACATAACAGAATTGCACATTTCATTGAGAAATCCAAGGATTATGTAGAAGCTATCACGTTAGCAACTAAAGGTGTATTGTCGCCCCATTTGTTGCCTATAAGTTACTTAAAGTTAATTCTGGAGAACGGAAGGGATAAACTAGGCTATGTTCCTTTGTTAAACGAACATAGGTTAGAATTTTATTACAGCCTAATTACAGTAAACGTAGATAATAACAAGATTATGATTACAATTCCCTTTGATTCTTCTGATGCCTGGCAATCTTACAGGATATCACCATTTCCGACTTTCATGACGAATCACTCAAATCTTCAGACGCAATGGATAGAAAAATATGTACAGCTGACTCATTTGAATTCCATAAAAACTTAATGGATTCATGCGAGTTGGGTATAGTGCTAGACGGTGCTCTCTCCCATACAAGTGAAAATTGTCTGGATAAGCTTTATCCCTTTGACAATAATGAGTTCAATTGCAGACTGAACAATGGCTCGTGGATACGATACGACAAGGACGGCTTCAGTGTATCATGCCCTGACGGATCCACGTCCTTCACACACATCTTCGTCGCAGCAGATGGTTGTATCGGGACTTCCCCTAATTCCATGGTGACTGGTCTACGGACACTCATCAGAGAACGAGCCTACTTCGCGAACTTCACGTGGACCTCTACAATGCCAGCACTCCCTCTCCCGTATAACAGACATGTGGCAAAGCGGTTGTTGAAACTTACCGAAAGGGACCACCTGTCACCGACTTATAAGGAAATCCTTCACCACATACTACTAGCAGGATTGGCGTTTACGGTGGTGATATTTATCGCCGTGAACATCCTTGTTTGGCGTAGGTTACGGCACAGCATGCAGCTACAAAGGAACGATTCGCCTAGTCCCGACAATACTCCATACTTGATTCAATTCAAAGCCGTTTGAGTGGCCACCTCATTCGCTAAAGGAGTAAATTGTCGGGAAGTGTTTGTAAGAAAAGCTGTTAGTACGCTAGTAATATGTAATTGAAGAAATTTTCTACATTTGCATTGTTAAAAATACATTTAAAACAACATTTAAAAAAAAAAAAAAAAAGATATAAATCATTTTTTCTCTCGGCATCTAATAAATATATATAAGCCGGAATGTTAAAAAGAAAAGAGAAAAAAAATATATAACAGAATCTATGGGCATCTAATAAAATATATCAGCCCTATATATAAATAAATATATATATATATGTACGAAACCGTGGTACGTGTACATACCAGGAATTCGTGTTTGTGCACTAAAAAATTGAGTATTATGTTAATATGTTTCTGACAAAGGTAACAATTATTCTTTAACAAGTTACCGAATCATATGTAAGTCAGAAGTTTTTTTTTGGTACCATATAATCATTTGCTAGCAATGTACCATATATATGATCTTTGTTTTATCATGCATTTTCTTTTTGCTTTGGTAATATCTTTTTCATATGCATTATTGTTATTATTTTTTAATGTGCCTATTTGGACATTCGTCCTCGGTTGATTATGGCTAAAGTTAAACAAAGAATAATACATATGTCCAGTCACACCTAGTAACCATGTTTTGGCTTGTTGTTAAATTTTTGTGAAAAAATTGAGATAGCTGGCCGAGCTTATGTAATAATTAGAATAGTTAATATTACATGTTTAAAACACATGACGTAATATGTCATGTTGGATGAAGGAGCCAGCCGTGGGACTTGCTGTAGTCATTCAAATCATAAACAGGACGTACAATGCAAACCTCGACAATGTGACATTTTTCTTAAACGTCAACACATTGTCTCAGCGTGTGAAAGTTTGTGACGTCACCGGATGCAGGTGTCTTCCGAGTTTGTGACGAATCTTGTATAAACTAAGCATACGATATCTGTGATATCGATAAGTTAGTCAGTTCATATCTATACTTCACCAGAATTGGTCATCTGACCAACCTAGCTTCCTCCAGTGATGGAGATGTTTAACTCTGTTGTTTTTATAGAATAAATACTTTAAAGCTAATAAGATGTATTCTGTTATCCAGTTACACACATCTGAAACAACACATACTCAATGAGTGCTTATAACAGTAGCACACCAATACAAACACACACACACACACACACACACACACGCATATATATATATATATATATATATATATATATATACATATATATATATATATATATATATATATATATATATATATATATATATATATGTATATATATACTATTTGTTATTATTATTATTATTATTATTATTATTATTATTATTATTATTATTATTATTATTATCTGGTCAGTCTCTAGGGCATTGTCCTGCTTTCTAGAGCAATATCAATGTCTCTTGGCTCTGCAAATCATGAGCTGCTTTAAAAAAAGTCCCAAAATATTCTCTCTCTCTCTCTCTCTCTCTCTCTCTCTCTCTCTCTCTCTCTCTCTCTCTCTCTCTCTCTCTCTAAGTGTTTCTGTATGTTGGTGAGTGAGTACACTTGCGTGACCCGATAAATATCCTGATTTGACGCGGATAACAAAAGGCTATCGAGTGCAATACAGCTATAAGTTTTCGCGAATAGTCGGTGATTAGTTTGAGGTAAAAAAAGTGGGATAAAACGTCGGCATAGGATAGTTATCTTGTGAATTACTAAAAATCTGATCACGATGGCGCTCTATAACACAGGCAAAGCTTGGAGGGACACTGCTGCAATCGGCAAAAGTAAATTCCAAGAGTTGGCGAAACAAGAACTCGACCGTCTGATAACAGAGGTCGCTAGTAACTCCAACCAGTGTGACGGAAAAATATTCGCTGACATATTGAAACAGTATGATCCAACAAACTTGAGCAAATCTGCGGAAAACATCAGCAAAATAATAGAAGAAATTACAAAGAAGATCCAAGTGATAAAGAGACTTATAAAGAAAGTTTACATCAATCAACAAATTCCATCAAAGAACAATAAGAAATCCAATATGGTGAATATGCTGATTGATGCATTGGGAAAAAGAATACCAAAATGATGCAATACATGTAAGATATGGTATTCCATTATTAATCCTCAACAACTGATCAGAAAATGCGATGCCTGTCATGTTCCAACACACCCTACATGTAATGAAATACAGCAAAAAATAAAAAATAGACACAAAGGTATTCTGCTCAACATGCTTAGTCTGGATAAAAAATATAATTAAGTCAAGACTAAATCTGCAAACAGAAGAAGAAGAAGAAGAAGAAGAGAAAAATGAACACAGAGGAAATCATTGATATAACTTATGATGCCATCCAACAACATACTTACGAAGAAAGAAATTATCAGATGGAAACAAATAATAGACCCAAGAGACTCTACCCGGAACTACATACTTTTAGAGAAGAGCAAGAACAAGATAATAAAGAAAAGAAAAATATAGTCTGCAATTTGCTGAAAAGAGGGAATTGCAGATTTGGCGAAAGATGCTACTACAAGCATGTAAAGATATGCCATAATTATGAGATATATGGTAAATGTGCGTATTTAGACGGATATGGAGATAAATGCAGAGATCTCCATCCAAAAATATGCAAAAACCTAAAAGAAGTTGAAGGATGCAAATTCAACTAAAAATGTAGATATGTGCACCCTGCAACCATGAATGAAAGTAACAAAACTCAGCAAACAGAAAAGGAAAATGAAAGCAAATATGAAACAAAAAAAAGAAACAAAAAACAAGTCAAGTATATACTGCGCTATGCACAAAAGGCCCCAAGATATAATGCCTTTCAACCCAAATATGCACATTTAGAGCCCAACTACAAAGAATGCATCTATAATGCCAGGGGTTGGTGCAGATATGGGGATAATTGCAGGTATACACACAAAAATAAACATGAAGGTGAAAGAGCAAATATAATAGAAAAATTGGATTTTGTAATGGCAGGATTCCTGGAAATGAAGAAAAGAACATCATATCAGAACAGGAAGGAAGCATGGGAAAATCCATATTACCAATATTAAATAATGGGGATGAAACAAAAACCATAATAGTGATGAATGCACAGGGTTTAGTCACGAGTAACTCAAAAAAGAAAATAGAATTCTTAGAAGAACTAACCCAAATTGAAAAAATAGATATATTAAATATAAGTGAAACATGGTATTCCCAAGAGACTGGCAGTGGTGACCAGATAAAGGGTTTCCAAACATATAGATCAGACAGAACAAATAGGAATTAAGGGGGAACCGTAATATATGGAAGAGACATAAATCAAGGAAAAGTCTGTGAAAAATACAGCAACACAGAATGTGAATTGATTGCAGTAGAATTTGAATTTGAAAAACTAGTGAATATTGTAGTTTACAGACCCCCAAATACTAGGGAGTTTGACATAATTATATAAAAAATAAATGATATATGTAGAAACCTATAAAGACTGGAATATACTCCTATCCGGAGATTTTAACTTTCCTTTCGTGGATTGGAAAGAACGGATAGAAGAAAGTGGTTGTATGTATACATATAAAAAAGAGAGTAATAGTAGCGCAGAAGATAAGAGGTAATTTGAAAAGCTTCAAGATATGCTATTAGAACATGATATGCAACAAATAAACCACATTCCAACAAGAAAGGAAAATGTCCTAGATCTATAATTTGTGAATGAGGTGAATTATGTTAAAGAAATAATAGTGTATAACACGGGAATTTGAGACCACACTGTCATAGATTTAATAGTCCATTCCAAAGCAAGTGATCGCAGAGATAATCAAAGCACAAAACGTTGGAAAGGATATGGAAAATATAATCTTTATAGTAAGAATATATAATGGTCAGAAATAAATGAAGAACTGAACAAAGAATGGAAAAATGTATTCGTAAATGATAATATACAGGTAAATACAGACATACTGTACAAAACACTTGAGAAAATGATTGTCACTAGCTTAAGAACCGCCATTTCAAGGTTTTCTGCCTCATTGAATGAGTTGCATAGAAGACATTTTCATTTGACTACAGAGAGTTTGCTTGGATCAACATTAAAAGTTGCAGAGATGCTATCTGATGACTTGAAAAATAAGACTGACGAGACAGGATCTTTGGCTTATGACCTTTTGATGTGGACTGTAGGACACGAACATAAAGAAAGACGAAATCCGTTTATTTATGCTGCATTAAGCATCTTTGGGTCTGTTGCAAGTTTAGGTTTAGGAATTTCCAATCGTCTTAAAATTAGTAATCAAAAGAAGAAAATTGAGTTCTTGACTCATGAAGATGAATTGATTATGTCAGAACTAAGGAATCAGTTAGCTTCAATCAATAAAATTATGGATTTGGTAAATGAACATTCAAATAATAACGTTCAAATTATGGAAGTACAGGATTTGTTGGCAACATTAACGTATTATGATTCAAAGATAGATCACATACATAACAGAATTGCACATTTCATTGAGAAATCCAAGGATTATGTAGAAGCTATCACGTTAGCAACTAAAGGTGTATTGTCGCCCCATTTGTTGCCTATAAGTTACTTAAAGTTAATTCTGGAGAACGGAAGGGATAAACTAGGCTATGTTCCTTTGTTAAACGAACATAGGTTAGAATTTTATTACAGCCTAATTACAGTAAACGTAGATAATAACAAGATTATGATTACAATTCCCTTTGATTCTTCTGATGCCTGGCAATCTTACAGGATATCACCATTTCCGACTTTCATGACGAATCACTCAAATCTTCAGACGCAATGGATAGAAAAATATGTACAGCTGACTCATTTGAATTCCATAAAAACTTAATGGATTCATGCGAGTTAGGTATAGTGCTAGACGGTGCTCTCTCCCATACAAGTGAAAATTGTCTGGATAAGCTTTATCCCTTTGACAATAATGAGTTCAATTGCAGACTGAACAATGGCTCGTGGATACGATACGACAAGGACGGCTTCAGTGTATCATGCCCTGACGGATCCACGTCCTTCACACACATCTTCGTCGCAGCAGATGGTTGTATCGGGACTTCCCCTAATTCCATGGTGACTGGTCTACGGACACTCATCAGAGAACGAGCCTACTTCGCGAACTTCACGTGGACCTCTACAATGCCAGCACTCCCTCTCCCGTATAACAGACATGTGGCAAAGCGGTTGTTGAAACTTACCGAAAGGGACCACCTGTCACCGACTTATAAGGAAATCCTTCACCACATACTACTAGCAGGATTGGCGTTTACGGTGGTGATATTTATCGCCGTGAACATCCTTGTTTGGCGTAGGTTACGGCACAGCATGCAGCTACAAAGGAACGATTCGCCTAGTCCCGACAATACTCCATACTTGATTCAATTCAAAGCCGTTTGAGTGGCCACCTCATTCGCTAAAGGAGTAAATTGTCGGGAAGTGTTTGTAAGAAAAGCTGTTAGTACGCTAGTAATATGTAATTGAAGAAATTTTCTACATTTGCATTGTTAAAAATACATTTAAAACAACATTTAAAAAAAAAAAAAAAAAAGATATAAATCATTTTTTCTCTCGGCATCTAATAAATATATATAAGCCGGAATGTTAAAAAGAAAAGAGAAAAAAAAATATATAACAGAATCTATGGGCATCTAATAAAATATATCAGCCCTATATATAAATATATATATATATATATATATATATATATATATATATATGTACGAAACCGTGGTACGTGTACATACCAGGAATTCGTGTTTGTGCACTAAAAAATTGAGTATTATGTTAATATGTTTCTGACAAAGGTAACAATTATTCTTTAACAAGTTACCGAATCATATGTAAGTCAGAAGTTTTTTTTTGGTACCATATAATCATTTGCTAGCAATGTACCATATATATGATCTTTGTTTTATCATGCATTTTCTTTTTGCTTTGGTAATATCTTTTTCATATGCATTATTGTTATTATTTTTTAATGTGCCTATTTGGACATTCGTCCTCGGTTGATTATGGCTAAAGTTAAACAAAGAATAATACATATGTCCAGTCACACCTAGTAACCATGTTTTGGCTTGTTGTTAAATTTTTGTGAAAAAATTGAGATAGCTGGCCGAGCTTATGTAATAATTAGAATAGTTAATATTACATGTTTAAAACACATGACGTAATATGTCATGTTGGATGAAGGAGCCAGCCGTGGGACTTGCTGTAGTCATTCAAATCATAAA
Source organism: Palaemon carinicauda (assembly GCF_036898095.1). NCBI lineage: Eukaryota > Metazoa > Arthropoda > Malacostraca > Decapoda > Palaemonidae > Palaemon > Palaemon carinicauda. The sequence continues at coordinate 317,563,770 of NC_090725.1, read as the reverse complement.
CAGGACGTACAATACAAACCTCGACAATGTGACATTTTTCTTAAACGTCAACACATTGTCTCAGCGTGTGAAAGTTTGTGACGTCACCGGATGCAGGTGTCTTCCGAGTTTGTGACGAATCTTGTATAAACTAAGCATACGATATCTGTGATATCGATAAGTTAGTCAGTTCATATCTATACTTCACCAGAATTGGTCATCTGACCAACCTAGCTTCCTCCAGTGATGGAGATGTTTAACTCTGTTGTTTTTATAGAATAAATACTTTAAAGCTAATAAGATGTATTCTGTTATCCAGTTACACACATCTGAAACAACACATACTCAATGAGTGCTTATAACAGTAGCACACCAATACAAACACACACACACACACACACACACACACACACGCCTATATATATATATATATATATATATATATACATATATATATATATATATATATATATATATATATATATATATATATATATACTATTTGTTATTATTATTATTATTATTATTATTATTATTATTATTATTATTATTATTATTATCTGGTCAGTCTCTAGGGCATTGTCCTGCTTTCTAGAGCAATATCAATGTCTCTTGGCTCTGCAAATCATGAGCGGCTTTAAAAAAAGTCCCAAAATATTCCTTTCTCTCTCTCTCTCTCTCTCTCTCTCTCTCTCTCTCTCTCTCTCTCTCTCTCTAAGTGTTTCTGTATGTTGGTGAGTGAGTACACTTGCGTGACCCGATAAATATCCTGATTTGACGCGGATAACAAAAGGCTATCGAGTGCAATACAGCTATAAGTTTTCGCGAATAGTCGGTGATTAGTTTGAGGTAAAAAAAGTGGGATAAAACGTCGGCATAGGATAGTTATCTTGTGAATTACTAAAAATCTGATCACGATGGCGCTCTATAACACAGGCAAAGCTTGGAGGGACACTGCTGCAATCGGCAAAAGTAAATTCCAAGAGTTGGCGAAACAAGAACTCGACCGTCTGATAACAGAGGTCGCTAGTAACTCCAACCAGTGTGACGGAAAAATATTCGCTGACATATTGAAACAGTATGATCCAACAAACTTGAGCAAATCTGCGGAAAACATCAGCAAAATAATAGAAGAAATTACAAAGAAGATCCAAGTGATAAAGAGACTTATAAAGAAAGTTTACATCAATCAACACATTCCATCAAAGAACAATAAGAAATCCAATATGGTGAATATGCTGATTGATGCATTGGGAAAAAGAATACCAAAATGATGCAATACATGTAAGATATGGTATTCCATTATTAATCCTCAACAACTGATCAGAAAATGCAATGCCTGTCATGTTCCAACACACCCTACATGTAATGAAATACAGCAAAAAATAAAAAATAGACACAAAGGTATTCTGCTCAACATGCTTAGTCTGGATAAAAAATATAATTAAGTCAAGACTAAATCTGCAAACAGTTGAAGATAAAGAAGAAGAAGAAGAAGAAGAAGAAGAGAAAAATGAACGCAGAGGAAATCATTGATATAACTTATGATGCCATCCAACAACATACTTACGAAGAAAGAAATTATCAGATGGAAACAAATAATAGACCCAAGAGACTCTACCCGGAACTACATACTTTTAGAGAAGAGCAAGAACAAGATAATAAAGAAAAGAAAAATATAGTCTGCAATTTGCTGAAAAGAGGGAATTGCAGATTTGGCGAAAGATGCTACTACAAGCATGTAAAGATATGTCATAATTATGAGATATATGGTAAATGTGCGTATTTAGACGGATATGGAGATAAATGCAGAGATCTCCATCCAAAAATATGCAAAAACCTAAAAGAAGTTGAAGGATGCAAATTCAACTAAAAATGTAGATATGTGCACCCTGCAACCATGAATGAAAGTAACAAAACTCAGCAAACAGAAAAGGAAAATGAAGGCAAATATGAAACAAAAAAAAGAAACAAAAAACAAGTCAAGTATATACTGCGCTATGCACAAAAGGCCCCAAGATATAATGCCTTTCAACCCAAATATGCACATTTAGAGCCCAACTACAAAGAATGCATCTATAATGCCAGGGGTTGGTGCAGATATGGGGATAATTGCAGGTATACACACAAAAATAAACATGAAGGTGAAAGAGCAAATATAATAGAAAAATTGGATTTTGTAATGGCAGGATTCCTGGAAATGAAGAAAAGAACATCATATCAGAACAGGAAGGAAGCATGGGAAAATCCATATTACCAATATTAAATAATGGGGATGAAACAAAAACCATAATAGTGATGAATGCACAGGGTTTAGTCACGAGTAACTCAAAAAAGAAAATAGAATTCTTAGAAGAACTAACCCAAATTGAAAAAATAGATATATTAAATATAAGTGAAACATGGTATTCCCAAGAGACTGGCAGTGGTGACCAGATAAAGGGTTTCCAAACATATAGATCAGACAGAACAAATAGGAATTAAGGGGGAACCGTAATATATGGAAGAGACATAAATCAAGGAAAAGTCTGTGAAAAATACAGCAACACAGAATGTGAATTGATTGCAGTAGAATTTGAATTTGAAAAACTAGTGAATATTGTAGTTTACAGACCCCCAAATACTAGGGAGTTTGACATAATTATATAAAAAATAAATGATATATGTAGAAACCTATAAAGACTGGAATATACTCCTATCCGGAGATTTTAACTTTCCTTTCGTGGATTGGAAAGAACGGATAGAAGAAAGTGGTTGTATGTATACATATAAAAAAGAGAGTAATAGTAGCGCAGAAGATAAGAGGTAATTTGAAAAGCTTCAAGATATGCTATTAGAACATGATATGCAACAAATAAACCACATTCCAACAAGAAAGGAAAATGTCCTAGATCTATAATTTGTGAATGAGGTGAATTATGTTAAAGAAATAATAGTGTATAACACGGGAATTTGAGACCACACTGTCATAGATTTAATAGTCCATTCCAAAGCAAGTGATCGCAGAGATAATCAAAGCACAAAACGTTGGAAAGGATATGGAAAATATAATCTTTATAGTAAGAATATATAATGGTCAGAAATAAATGAAGAACTGAACAAAGAATGGAAAAATGTATTCGTAAATGATAATATACAGGTAAATACAGACATACTGTACAAAACACTTGAGAAAATGATTGAAAATTATGTGCCGAAAAAAAAAATAAACAACAGACATGCATACCAAGAGATAGAAGGATCTTATTTCAGAAAATTAGAAAGTGGAAGAAAAATCTTGCCAAAGAAAAATATGTGTGGTAAATGATGGAAATAAAATGTAAGATAGAAAATGCAGATCAAAAGATTATACAATCGAAAGAAATTAAAAAAGGGACTTAGAAGAAAGGACACTTTAAAATATCAAAGTAACCCCAAAGTACTTTACTCCTATGCAAAAAAAGATGAATAAAGGAGATTAGAAACAGCCCCTCTAAAAATTAAAGGACGGTTAACGAATAAAAAAAAGGAAATATGCAACATATTAGCAGAAAAATATAAGAGTGAGTTCACGCCAAGAATTGCGAATAAGAATAATGAAACAGAAATGAGAGAAGAAAATGTTGAATATTTAACGGATATAGATATTAATAAAGCAGATATTGTCAAGGCTATAAGTGAAATTAAGAATGGATCGGCAGCCGGACCAGATCTATCGCGAAGCCGCTTGCAATACTGCTAAGACAAAGTGTAGATATGAGCGAGATATATGTTGAACATAAATTACCTTATATAACAACTATTTTCAAAAGTGGATCAAGACTAGAGGCAAGCAATTATAGACCTGTTAGTCTAACATCACATATGAAAGTGTATGAGTGGGTAATAAAAAAGAAAATAATGAACCATTTGGTTGAAAATAATTTGTTTAATATAGGTCAACACGGTTTTGTGCCCGGAAACAGTACACAAACCCAACTGATAGTACACTATGAAAACATATACAAAAATATGATAAATTAAAAAGACACAGACGTGATCTATCTAGATTTTGCAAAATCCTTTGACAAGGTAGACCATAATATATTAGAGAAAAAAATGGGAAAGCATAATATTGTGGGAAAGATAGGAAAATGGGTAAAAGAATTGCTGCAAAATAGAAAACAGATAGTGGTTGCAAATGACGAGAAATCAGATGAAGCTCAGGTAATATCTGGCGTGCCATAAGGTACGGTATTAGCCGCACTGCTGTTTGTTATTATGATCTCAGACATAGACTGTGATGTTGAAAACTCTGTAGTGAGAAGTTTCGCTGATGACACAAGAATAAGTAGAGAAAGTACTTGTGATGAAGATAGAAACTCACTACAAAGACATCTAAACAAAATGTATGAATGGGCGGAGATAAATAGGATGGTATTTAACTCCGATAAATTCGAATCAATAAATTATGGAAACAGAGAAGGAATGGTATATGCATACAAGGGACCTAATAACGAGGCAATCACAAACAAGGAAGCAATTAAAGACCCTGGTGTAATGTTAAATAGGAACATGTTATGCAACGACCAGATAACAACATTGTTGGCTAAATGTAAAGCAAAAATGGGAATGTTATTCAGACACTTTAAAACAAGAAAAGCTGAACACATAATTATGCTCTACAAAACTCATGTACGTAGTACACTCGAATACTGCAATGTGATATGGTACCCACACTACCAAAAGGATATTACACAAATAGAGAGCGTACAAAGGTTCTTTACTGCTAGAAGTTAATTGGCAAAAACTATACCAGGAAAACTAAGAATGGCGCACAGGACATTAATCCACTACGCATCCGCATCGATAATGCAGCGACTATTTAATGCGCTGCCAGCTCATCTAAGATACGTATCAGGAGTGAGCGTAGATGTTTTTAACAATAAGCTCGATAAATACCTAAGATGCATCCCTGACCATCCAAGACTGGAAGATGCAAAATACACCGGAAGATGCATTAGCAACACTGGTGGATATACGAGGTGCCTCACACTGCTCTCTCTCTCTCTCTCTCTCTCTCTCTCTCTCTCTCTCTCTCTCTCTCTCTCTCTGTTGTGGCATCTTGAATAATCATTAGCTCAAAATGATTGTAAACTTCCATTTCCAATCCTTCTCCATCTCCATTGCCTACATTCCTTGCTCCAATAAAGAATCCACTAGACCCTTGACGGATATTGGGAGGATTATTTACATAAAGCTCTTAAGACCTTTTCCTAGTGGGCCCAGAACCAAAACCCATGGTTCAGGGCATTAAGTCGAGCGTGTTTGATCTCTTAAAAGGCTTTTAGAAGTCAGGGAAACAAACCGACTGAATAGTTTTACAGAGGGATTTTGCTTTTACTTATTATAAAGACGAAACGTAATTCATCGAGAACGACATTTTAATGTCTCCTTTGCATTATTTATTTTTGATAGTTTACTCTGGAATCTTTCAAAAAGCTGGGGAATTTGATACGAATTTATGTAATTATGTTCTTTTTCATTTCATTCTATACTGGAAAAATAATGATATTCTTTGGTCTACACTGTTAAAACACGTAATTTTAATCGGAAATTCTGATTAGAAATATACTGTTCTCAGCCGTATTTCAGTAAAATAAAGGCTTCCGTAATTTTTTTACCCTATTTTGTTATTATCGTTTATGGGGTGGTGACCGTAATATCACTTTTTTTTTACGTCAATATATCCGTTTTTAAAACGGTAAATGCTTGACAAAATTTATTGCATGTTTTTTTTTTTTTTTTACCGTTTAACTTACCGCAAATTTTGAACAGTGTATGTCAGTGCAATGAGTTGATTATGTATGATTTTGTTAAATTATATTTTTAAAGCATCTAAGTCATTTATGATGAACGAAAGAATGACAATTTTCGCCTTTTGTTTATTCATATCTAGGAACACACATGACAGACCAAACGTAAGGGGACTAAAGACTTCTGTTGTAGCTTCCTTATTGGCCTGTTCTGTTGCAGCAGACATTTAAGTCATACTTACAATGGCTTTAGATTTAGCAGATATGTTATTTTGATTATTTATTATTTCTTTTATAGTGGCCAATATCCTTATTTCCTTTCCTTACTGGGCTAGTTTTCCTGTTGAAGCCATTGGGATTATGGCATCTTGCTTTTCCAACTAGGATTATAGCTTAGCCCGTGATAATAATAATAATAATAATACTAATAATAATAATAATAATAATAATAATAATAATAATAATAATAATAATAATAATAATGATAATAATAATAATAATAATAATAATAATAATAATAATAATAATAAGATTAAAGATTTGAAATATTCAGCTTATCAAATATCATATATTATATGGATGTGCCTTTATGATTGAATTACTGTTAATAGTGGCACTCTGGTGGCACAATTTACTTTCATGTGTGTTACTAAAACATAAGCGTGAATGTTTTTTTTTTTTTTTTTTGGGGGGGGGGGGGGAAATTTATTCGAAAATATATGATTTTGCATGATAGGTTGTCCATTCAGAAAATAGCATTAGACTTTTTTATTTTCTACACATTTGGGGTTGAGCCTAATCACCGTGTTTCATTTACATTCGTATCATATAAAAGCTGTTGGATATACCATTACATCACAAATCTTCTTCAATGTCAAGCTATGGTTTCTAGAATCCTTATTTCTAAAGGTTTTGTCCATTTATGAATACTATTTAGTAAATATACGACCAAAATAGTAAAGTAATGAGAAGCTCATTATAAGGGAGAATTTGTATTTCTGCAGATATAGTCATTGACTCTCGATCAAATGCTGGAGAATTGGTACTTCTGTAGATGAAGTCATTGACTCTCGATCAAATGCTCGAGAACTGGTATTTCTGTAGATGTAGTCATTGACTCTCGATTAAATGCTGGAGAATTGGTACTTCTGTAGATGAAGTCATTGACCCTCGATCAACTGTTGGAGAACTGGTATTTCTGTAGATGAAGTTATTGACTCTCGATCAAATGCTGGCGAATTGGTACTTCTGTAGATGAAGTCATTGACCCTCGATCAACTGTTGGAGAACTGGTATTTCTGTAGATGAAGTTATTGACTCTCGATCAAATGCTGGCGAATTGGTACTTCTGTAGATGAAGTCATTGACCCTCGATCAACTGTTGGAGAACTGGTATTTCTGTAGATGTAGTCATTGACTCTCGATTAAATGCTGGAGAATTGGTACTTCTGTAGATGAAGTCATTGACCCTCGATCAACTGTTGGAGAACTGGTATTTCTGTAGATGAAGTTATTGACTCTCGATCAAATGCTGGAGAATTGGTACTTCTGTAGATGAAGTCATTGACTCTCGATCCCCTGTTGGAGAACTGGTATTTCTGTAGATGAAGTCATTGACTCTAGATCAAATTCTGGAGAATTGGTACTTTTGTAGATGAAGTCATTGACTAGCGATAAAATGCTGGAGCATTGGTATTTCTGCAGATATAGTCATTGACTCTCGATCAAATTCTCTGTGAAAGAGAAACCAGCGTTCTGTCAAAGGAGGTCTTTAGTTCAAAACAAATTAGAGATAAAGGGAGCAACCATTTCTAAACATAATAAACAAGTTCTCCTGCAGTTGAATTTCCTAGAAGTTTAGATCAATAAGAGAGAGAGAGAGAGAGAGAGAGAGAGAGAGAGAGAGAGAGAGAGAGAGAGAGAGATCTTCCACTTTTTCAGTTTTTCATGCGCATTTGAATTTCCCCGAAATTTAGATCAATAACAGATACACAAATATCCTTTTGAGAGAGAGAGAGAGAGAGAGAGAGAGAGAGAGAGAGAGAGAGAGAGAGAGAGAGAGAGAGACATATTGTATCTTGCTCTAATGAAAGGCAATGATTTATCAGTGTGGAATGTTTAAAGGATTGAAGAAATCAAATTGGTTGTTGAATAAATATTTTGGTGAACAGGATGGTGGAAATAGGAACTATTTTTTAGAGAAATTTTTGATAGATGAATGTAAATTATTATGGACCGGGGGGAAATCCGAAATATTTTTTTTTTCTTTTTTTTTTGCCAGAAAATGCACTAATTATTTAAGCAAGAAACTGCGAGGGTTGGAAAAAATTTGGTTAAAATATAAGTTTAAAGATATCAATGGAACCTTCTTATTTTTTGAGATTCTAATAATTTTTTTTTAAAGCTGATATATTATCCATTTTTCTTTTTTCCTTTTATAAAATAGTTGTTGACTAACAACAGTATTCCGAAATCAGTTCAACACTACTATATTAATCACATTCGAGTACATTACTGTATCATTGTTGAATTAGTGTAGCGCTTGAAAATTAAACCACTAATCATAATTGTAGTATGTGTAAAATAAACACCAAGCAATTCCTCTTAGTTTCCTATACAGACGGTGATTCAATAATACCAACATCTTCGTAATAGTCTGTTATAGTTTAATTCTTCCTTAAGGGATGTCGGTCATTATATTGAGCAGGCACATTTTTGTAAACGGATGGCTAAGTATTAAATTAAAGGAAAATGCGTGGCACTATTAAGGTGAACTACAGCTTATATATATATATATATATATATATATATATATGCGTGCGTGTATATATACTGTATATATATATATATATATATATATATATATATATATATATATATATATATATATATATATATTTATATATGTATACGCTGCGGTTTTTAATATTATTTTAATGTTTATGTATGAAAGAGTTTGGTGAAGATGAAGAGAAAAACGATAATACAAAACTCCTGACGAGAAAAGAAAATAAGTCATAACTAACAAAGAAATTCAATTTGGTTATTTACTAACCATGAAAAATGCTTAATAGAATGCTAATGAAAAACCACTTTTTTTCGATGCTTGCCTAGCATTCACATGGCAGCAGATCGATCCCCACCCTGGACCGCGACTTTAAGCTGTTTACTGGGGAGGCCACTGCTGTGGTTGGGCACCACAGTGGGGGATTGGGCTTGCCCGGCTGACGTTCTGGTAAGCATCTATTCTGATGAAACTGGAACTGAAACCGGACAACTTTAACTTAACTTTATCACATAATGCTTTCTCTTCAAGTAAAACTAAACTACCCTTATTCTGATCACCAGGCAGCTGAAAACCAACCGAGTTTATCTGGGTCACGGTGAGTAAAGAGAAAAGTTCTAATAGTATTAATGGGCTCCTCTCCTCAGCTGATGTGAAAGCTGTCTCGTAAATTGAGACAAATTTTAGCATTCGGGAAATAGGGCTGAAGCAGAGTTTGTGTCATAAGAGGTCAAGTTGATGAGGGGCTAATCAGTTCTGCTCGCCATGAGCATTTCTTTCGGGAGATTTATGCTAAACTCGAGTCTTGGAAAGTGAAGCGAGAAAAAGAATGATTTCGACTGTCAGTATTATATAAATACATGAGCTCCAGATAAGTGGCTAATTTTGTCTTCGATCAATGATTGGGCAGATCATTAAGAAACGACAGAATATACGGCCCTTGAACAAGCATGAGAAAAGGCCAGAATATTTAATCCTTAGTCGACTAACTGTAAGCCAGAAGGCTTGAACTGTTACTATAGGTTTTCCACCCTATAATCCATCCAGGAGAATAAATGTGTATAGTAATCTACATATGCTTTTCTCTCTCTCTCTCTCTCTCTCTCTCTCTCTCCTCTCTCTCTCTCTCTCTCTCTCTCTCTCTCTATATATATATATATATATAATATATATATATATATATATATATATATATATATATATATATATATATATATATATATATATATATATATATATATATATATGTTAAATATACAATTTCTATAGAATAATGTTCTCCGAATTTTACCTATCTATTGTATTACATAGA
>NC_090725.1:317541420-317546420 GCF_036898095.1 Palaemon carinicauda | reverse complement strand
AAAAAGGAGAAGAAAAAAATATCGTAGGTACATGGAAGAGGCACTTACTGGTAGCACATCAGTAGTAAAATGGAAGATAGCTGCTGTGGCTTCAAAGTAAGAATGCTTCAAGTACAAAAAACAGGGCGATGGAGCAAACTTGAGAAAAAGCATATTGAGGTTGATATGCCCAAATCCATTCAGGTGTATAATTAACAGATGGGTGGTGTTGATATATTTGATCAACAAGTATCGGCCTAAAGAACTCGAATTCGTTCAAGAAAATGGTGGTGACAAATATTTGCTTGGAGCATCAATGCTCAAGTTGTCAATTCATGGATGTTTTATCGCAAACTGGGAAATATAATCCAATTGATAGACTTCATCTGGCATTTTGAAATTGCCATAATGAAGCAATATGGTGCTCCTCGTACATCTCCTGGACCTAAGAGACTTTCTTCTGGAATTGCAAAGGATTCTGTGCTGTACAATGGTGAGCAGCACTGGACCAAGGAAGGAGACCAGCGTCACTCAAGATGCCGCGAATGTTCTCGACGCACAAAATACATTTGCAATATGTGTTCTGTACCTCTTCATCCAAAATGCATGTTGCCCTATCATAAAATACCTCAGTAGTGCATAATGAACAACAGACTGAAATCATTTGAAGCTATATAGGGATAACCTTCGTACAAGAAAAATAGAATAGTATGGATATGCAACTCATGCAATATGTTCAAGTATTTTTTTTTTCTTTTATATTATGAATCAGTAAGAATTTGGAGTTTTTATAGTAACAGGGAAGATTAGTGATGATAATTATTAGAGATAACGAAGTTATGTTTGAAATACTTAGGTTTAATGTAAAATTATATTGAATGTCAAATACAAAGATTTTGTGCATTCAAAGTGGCTAGTGGCAGTAAGATATGCTATATGATTGAATTTTTTATGTACTATAATTCAGATAGAATTTGCAGTTCTTTTCATAAAAGGCATGATTAGTAATGATAATTACTAAGTATGATAAAGGGATGCTTAAAATACTTATGTTTGTTAAAAAAACTATATGTTATGTCTAGAATAGAAAGATTTTGTTCATTCAAGTGCCTAGTGGCAGCAAAAGCTGCCATCAAATAAATCATACTTAAGAAAGGAATTTTTTTATGATGATGATTTTATGTTGATAGTAGACCAAAATAAAGTATTTTCTGTAAATATGGTGTTTATAAAAGCAATAGATAATTCTCGTCCTTAATGGGTTAAGTAAGTTTTTTACTAACAATAAAATTCATTCAGTTATTAATTTTCCATTAGGAAAATGATTTATGTCTAGATATCAGAAGCATATTAGAATTTAAGCTAAATTCATATTAGTAATATTTTTTTTTTTCATAAAACCATAGGTCAGGATGAAAGGAATCGGCCTGCCATTGTTGCAAAGTCATTTTCTGAATGGGAGCGATTAAGTTGTGATTTTACAAATGTAAAAATCTGAGTCAGTGGCGCACTTGCAACTTTTTATGGCGAAGAATGTTTTAGTCCAATTTGAATAGGGAATTATCTCGCTATTTTCCACAAGAGTGTTTTAGTTTTCTCTAGGTTACCTTGGTAATTAGATAATCTATGCAAGTTGATAATAATGGAATCAAATTGGTATTATGATACTAAAAAAGCTCATATGTGAAACGGTAATCGTTAGATGAGAATTTTATAATTTTACAGGGTCGTATTATTATTATTATTATTATTATTATTATTATTATTATTATTATTATTATTATTATTATTAGTTGCTTTTGTGGTATTATTAATAGAAGTAATAATATAGTTGATGTAAATAGTAAACCAAGTTGAAAAGTAAAATGCAGCAAGCCAATTCTATTAGAATAAAATATAGGGACCATTAATAGTTAAGGAGTGTATTTTCTGGATTTCGGATGAACTGCACCACATATCCAAATGGATTTATCTCTATTTAAAGGTTTAAAGGTTGCTCGTGAATAGCAGAGGCAAGGGACAGTGACATTGCCCTATCGAACAGGATAATTCCCTAGAGACTGACCATATATACATATGATTAGCGCCCACGCCCCCTCTCCACCCAAGATAGGGCAAAAGAGGGACAGGCAATGGCTTCTGATGACTCAGCAGATAGACCTAGAGGCTACCCCAAACTCCCCATCCTTAGCTCACAATGATAGTGAGATTGCAGCGACCAAAGAAACTAACGAGTTTGAGCCGGACTCGAACCCCAGTCTGGCGTTCACCAGTCAGGGACGTTACCACATCGGCCGATGCATTAGTTTATTCATCAAGATATTAAACTATCTTACTAGGGGAAAAAAGTTACCACATTCTGTCAAATCGTATTTGTTAACTTTTTTCGGGAATCACGAGTGTGAATGTGTATAGCACCACCCCAAAAGAAAAAGAAAAAGAAAAAAAATAGATTAAACAGTTTAATAAGAACCAAGGTATGAAAAACGGGCGACTGAAAAGCAGATAATTTACTGTTCCATGAATAATGAATCAACTGCATTACGTGGTAATCCCAGTGAAGAGCCTCATTAGCTTATTTTCGTTTGAAGATAAGGAACACCTATTTCAGTTAAGAGACTTTTTTTTTGTTTGCATCATTTAAGATTTGTTCAAGGATTAAATAATCTAGTGAGCTTAATATGAGCTATGATTACCCAACATATCGGCTCTCTCTCTCTCTCTCTCTCTCTCTCTCTCTCTCTCTCTCTCTCTCTCTCTCTCTCTCTCTCTCTCTCTCTCTAACGCACACGAATACTCTATACCCTTTTTATATCCATTTCATATTGTCATCATATTATTATTTAGAAAAACTACCTACTAAAATAAAACTTAGAATTCAATCAATATCATTTGTGGTGTCATATATTTAAAAGATAAGTATTTAATCAGATGATCCTTCTAGTTTTATCTTGTGCATCAAAAACTTGGAGCCATACATGAATTGGTTACATCTCAGAGTTATAAAAAAGAATTATGGGAATAACACTAAAAGAGAGAATAAGAGTAGCAGGATACGAGAGCAAACAAAAAATGACGTTTCACACACGCTCATACAATTTAAGGCTTTTGTTTTTTATCTTTTGCTCTCTTCAGTATTTATGGTAGGAATCTATTCAAACTTACATTCACCTAACAGCCACCCAGCACATTGGTGACTCCAGGAGTGACCAGTTCCTCATCACCTTTTTTTCTCCCACCTCTAAGCCCTACCCTTATTACACTGCCACCCACCAATTCTGACTAGGCAACCCGCGCTATATCGTTGAACTGCCGCCATATGCCAACTGAGAGGCGTTCGTTTGGTTCCATCACGCTAAAGTTTGATTTTGCATCAAGGGTGTGTCTCGCTCAAGCAGCAAAGCAGAAAATGTCCTCGCGGCGATCGCCGAGGAAACTTTCCCAGAAATCTTCTTTTAGCTTTGCGACTCAATATTGTCTGAAACCCTCAAAACATACCTCTTAGACCAATATTCACCATCGCCAGCCGACTTTGGAGCCAAGCTTTCTCAACAGCTGTGGGGGGATGTAAAGGCTTCGTTCGTCCTCAGGGAAATGACCAGTACCGTTCTCCTGCAACATATCGCAGATGGTTCTCCTCGGGAGGTGAACCTACTTCGTGCCCTTTGTGAACAACGCCTATCTGAACTTGTATGCACCGCCATGCATGATGTCAATTCCTTACCATGAAGGACCTGATGACCAGAGTAGACGACCTTATGAACAGCCACAACACCACCTTCAAGATCTCCATCAATGCCTCCACTCCTGACAAAGATGACAACTACTTAACAATAACTGAAGCCAACGTGAATGCCGGAGCGCTGAAAAACCTAGGTACCAAACATATATGCCCCGCCCCCCCCCCCCTCGCTTACGACCCAACCAAATGACCTCTCCAGCCACTTACTGACGCCCATCACACGCAGTTGTGCTACTACCGTTCCAGATTTGGGGCTGCCGCAAAGAAAATGGGCCGGCGGTTATAAGTGGCCAAAAAACGTGTAAGTAGGATATCATTTGTTGGGTGGCCTCCCCCGTCACTAATAATTTCTTTTAACATGATGTGCAGGTTTTGGTGGACAAAGATACTTGCTGTTACTTTCCAGGACATGACGTAGTTATTTTGAACCTGCTGGTATCTGCCAACGGATCTGATATCCCCACCCATAGGTACGAGATACTCATACTGTCATTTGGAAGATTGCAAAAGAAGCACGAAAAAAAAGAGAAGATGGATTGCCGAACTGAGAAAGTTTGCGGGGGTGGACTGGCATAGAAACAGACACAAGTGGAAGGACATATCTGAGGCGTTTTTTCTGCAAATTCTATATATATTATATATATATATATATATATATATATATATATATATATATATATATATATATATATATATATATATATACTGTATATGTGTGTGTGTGTATATATATATATATATATATATATATATATATATATATATGTATATATATGTATATATATATATATATATATATATATATATATATATTTATATATATGCGTGTGTGTGTGTATAAAAAGTAGGAATTAACATAGATGGTTATCGCTTAATAACTTAAAGTTTACAGATGACATATGTTCTGCTCAGTCAATCGTGGGAGGAATTGCAAAAGATGATAAAATATTTGACTAGAGAAAGCGGAAATGGAATACTGAAAATGAATGGATTTAACGTTATCAAAATGAATATAGGTTTGAAAAAATGCATAGTGTCATTGAAATAATCGCTAAAGAATGGTTAAGTCCTTTTTTACTAATTGAAATATTTAAACCATTTTTGGCTGGGTTCCACTTTAAGAGTGATGGAGTTGCCAACTTCAGAGTATTATTTTTATAACCCCCCAGAAAGTTCCTCCAACAATTTATTTAAGTTAAGAGTCTCACACTACATCAGGCGAGAGAAAATCTCTATTCCTACTTCCCAGGATATGAAGAGAAAGGAGAAAATAGAGTAC
>NC_090725.1:317526420-317528920 GCF_036898095.1 Palaemon carinicauda | reverse complement strand
CGAGCCCCTCTTTGTTGATGATATCTTTGAGGGAATCTGGGCCTTCATCAGAGAGGAAATCTGTGAATGACTTTTGTGTTTCATCAGTTGATATTGCAACTAGTTTACCATCACCTCTGCAAGACAAGACAGTCTCAAACAGCAGTTGTTCTAATGCCTCAGGAAAAACTTTGTGGCAGTTCATTGTCCTGTTATGATTTTTGCCTTGATAACACCATCGACTCAACCAGATGTGTTTAGACTTGCCTCGAGTAGGCTGTCAAACATTCCCGAGCCTGTAATATTCTTCCCAACCATCTTGTAATATGAACAAATGAAATGGTACGTGCCAAAAAGAATGGCGAGCTCTGAATATTTCTCATGATAGTTTCAAACTAATGGAAATGCTTTCATAAACACACAAGGTCGAATGTAGTAATCATATACTTCTGGCCAACTTCCTGGTTAGTTTCCTCAGAATATCTGAGACGTTCGTCAACAGTACTGATGGGTTTTGGGATAACTGGGTTATACTCTATAGCTATGAACTTCTGGGAAACGTGACCTGTCTGTGAAATGAAGGCTGATATCCCAGGGACAATCTGCAGATTTTGATCTAGAAGACTCCTGAAAAACTATAGCATCTAGCATCACCAGGGCATAGATATGGCTGGTGGTACTTCATCATATGACAGCTTCACAGCATTAAGGTTTGGGTCGTTTCGTACTGTAAGATGATAGTCATTCCAAGTTTTATCATCAGGATGAAGGGATTGTTGGTCGCATTTCTCTCATAAAAACCCAATTTAGTCTTTTGCTTCTCTGATAGGTTCTTATATATAGCTGAATATACTCGTACTTTTGACCATTTAAATTTATTTCATATTATCATTTGAAAAATTTCCGCTTCCTATTACTTCGCAAATTTATTTTTGTATATAATAAATATGAGATTTTTGTATTCTATAATATTTTTTTTTTTTTTGTGTGTGTTGGTAAATCCTTTCTTTCTTGTAGGCCAACTCGCCTTTCTATCACTTGAAAATCTTGAATGAATTTGTTAAACATATCAATTTTTACGTTCACACTTTCTCAAAATCTCTGCTTTGATGTAAAATTTTAAGTTCTAAAATCTTTAAAACTTATCTTATGTTGCTCTACTTAACGAGCTATGGTGTTGGACTTGAAAAAGATACAGACGTACATTAACTTTACATGCTATATTGGACTCATTGGGTATGAATCAAGGACTATTAAAAAAAAAATTACAAAGTAGATTGTCGATAGAAAATGTAGACTTATTCACAGCTGTTGAAATATCTGCTATATTATATTTACAAGTATTTGCACCAAAGGGATTCAAACCTATGATGGTAAAATCACACACTGAGGAAAAGTCATGGAGAAAATTTATTAATTCTTGTGTGTGTTTTGAATCTCTCTCTCTCTCTCTCTCTCTCTCTCTCTCTCTCTCTCTCTCTCTCTCTCTCAAACCAATGATTGTAAAATCATACGCTGAGGAAAAGACATGAAGCAAATTTAGTAATTCTTTTGTGAGTTCTAAATCTCTCTCTCTCTCTCTCTCTCTCTCTCTCTCTCTCTCTCTCTCTCTCTCTCTCTCTCCCCAAACATATACCAACACACTTGAATTAAAGATACGATGAGATTTCATCTCTCAAAGGAATGGCCAAATTGCATTACGTTTTCTTAATAGAAGAGTAAACTTAAGCCAGTAAATAATTCACAAATGCGAGATAACTTCAGTGAAAGATAAAAAGGTTTCTCATAACTCTTGAAATTTTCAGACGCGCATCTAAAGAATTTGATAAAATTATTATAAAAATTTTTATACAGATCAATTTCATCTTTCCAGTGGAATCCTTAGAGATAAAACATCGTCCATAAAATTCATCTTTGACTCAATCATCTGTAATGCATATGATTATAGCTCTGTTCAAATTTCATTCAAGAGTAAACAATTCTATCAGATTTCAATAAATTGGTCTTCAACACTTCAGCTTATGATGACAGGGGGTTAATTTTGTACTGTAATTGTTCAGTGGTTACTTTCCTCTTGGCAAGGGAGTAAGAAACTTTAGCTATGGTAAGCAGCTCTTCTAAGAGGAGTAGGGGGTTGGCCACGGCACCAGCCGCCTGTTAAGATACTACCGCTAGAGACTTATTGGGTACTTTGACGGGCTAAACATTACTGCATTGGATCCCTTTCTATGGCAACGGCTCATTTTGTCTTTGCCTACAAATACACAGAATAGTCTGACCTATTCTTTCCACATTCTCCTCTGTCCTCGTACACCTGGCAACATTGAGATTACTAAACAGTTATTTTTAGTTCAATGGGTTAACTACTGTAATGTTATTCTTCAGTGGCTACTTTCCTCTTGGTAAGGGAGGAAGAGACTCTTTAGCTATGGTACGCAGCTCTTCTAGGAGAAGGACACTCCAAAATCAAATAATTTTTCTCTAGTGTTGGACAGTGCAATAGCCTCTGTACTGATTTAAC
>NC_090725.1:317516420-317521420 GCF_036898095.1 Palaemon carinicauda | reverse complement strand
GCACAAGAGTTTAATCAAACTTTTAACCCAAGCATTTATAGTTGTCTGTAGAACGATATCTTGAAATTTTTATCCTGAAGTCCTTCAACCAAATTTCTGAAATGCGAGGGAGGAAAATTTCATTATTTTGATAGAAGGCATAATCTCAAATAAACACTATCATGCAGTAAATTAAACTGATTATACTATTATTTTTTTTTTGCACTAACTCGCAGGGGTGCCCATTTAGCTCGGAGAAGTTTCCTACTAGGTGATTGGCTAGAACTTTACCGAGATAAAAGGAAAGCCCTCAAAGTCAGTGCAAATGGGCCTCATTGAAAAATGAAAATGAGCATAGAACACATTGCTGCAGTAACTAACATTCTAGATTTGTCTTTCCTTCCACCTCCCATGTCAAACACCTATGTGTTTTAAAAGAACTTCAGAAATTATAATATTTACTAAATGGTTATCATTTACATGGGTATCACCAATTTCCAGTCGCATTCTTCCATTTATTTTTCATAGATTACGTAGTTATTAGCATTATAATTATTTTTAGAGGCATGGTTGATGAATAAAACGAAATTCACATAAAGTGCATGTTGTCGAAATACTAGCAAAGGCCACAGTTAAGGTAAGAGTACTAACTTTTTTAGAATATATTCAAACACCTTCAAGGAAATGCTGTTCTATGTTATTTCTCTACCTCTTGTTTTATCTTAAGTTTTTGTAATTTATATGTGAAGGGCCAAATGTATTGTTGTTACTGTTCTCATAATGTTTTATTTTGATTGATTGTCATTCTCTTATAGTTTATTTATTTCCCTATTTCCTTTCCTTAGTATGCTATTTTTCCTTGTTGGAGCTCTTGGGCTTATAACATCTTGCTTTTTCAACTAGGGTTGTATATTAGATTATAGTACTACTACTACTACTACTACTACTACTACTACTACTACTACTACTACTACTAATAAAAGCATTCTTCATAAATA
The DNA here is from genome assembly GCF_036898095.1 of Palaemon carinicauda. Classification (NCBI taxonomy): domain Eukaryota; kingdom Metazoa; phylum Arthropoda; class Malacostraca; order Decapoda; family Palaemonidae; genus Palaemon; species Palaemon carinicauda. The sequence goes on along the minus strand of NC_090725.1, from coordinate 317,520,443 downwards.
AATTTCAACAGGAAGAACTCTGAACCCTTAGATGGTAAATTGTTCAAAGATACAAAAACAGAAGGAAAAACATACATACATAATTTCAAGTATTATTGGAATAAAACAATGAAAAATATGAAACACAAATAAGGATTTATTTCTTTTCATATATTTACAATAACTTTTATTCATTGCATTTATTATGGATTCTGCAATGCTATAAAATTCACTGCTTTTTTTTAGATTGTTATTCTAGATGAAGCAACATTTGTTATATCTGTTGACTTCAACTTTGCATGAAATAGTGTCCGTGATAAATGATGCAAATCTCAAAAATATATGAATTAATTACTTACGTAATGGCAAGAAAATCTCGTTTTGGATATAATATACCTCTTTTCGGGAGGTCTCGGAGTCTTGAGTTGTTAGTAAATTCCAGCAAGATACAAAGTGGAAGCTCAATTAATCATACTAAGGCTACTACCCCAACCCCCTTCTCTCTCTCTCTCTCTCTCTCTCTCTCTCTCTCTCTCTCTCTCTCTCTCTCTCTCTCTCTCTCTCTCTCTCTCCAGCTGGCTCGGTAACTTTGTAATATTGCATTTTAGGAAGTCAGCCGAGTATGTCCTCAAAATTTCCAGACGATATTAGGGATAAAGGGAAAAAGGAAAAGATAAAAGAGATCTTTAAGTATCTGAATTTTTCCTGAAAGAAAAAGCGGAGTGGAACTGGAAGAAGATCTGTTAAGGAGTTAGATATCCTTTAGACATCCTTTTCAATGGTTCTCCTAAAGTTTGCTTACAGTTTTCCACTTTCAATTTCACTTGAGTGAGGTAACAAACTAATCAGTTCTGTTAATCTTTGGGTAGCAATAAAACGTCTATGAGAATAAGGAACATTTAAACACACAAATACATACATATTCATTTACCGATCTAAACAAAAGATATAACAAATGCACATTATCATCTACAGTGGAGTACACAAATGAAAATGCAAACGCACACACACACACACACACGCACATACATATATATATATATATATATATATATATATATATATATATATATATATATATATATATATACATCTTATATAAACTATAAAAACTCTGGTATGTGGATAGAGATCTGAGAAAGTCCAAGCACTAAAACCTTCACACACACACACACTCACACACACACACACACAATCCTTTTTTTTCGATAGTACACTGATTACCAAAATAAATAAAGGATTTAGCCCGAAAGCTACCTACAAACAGTTAGAAAATATGGAGAACGTTTTACCTGACAAATACCATCAAAAAGTTTAATTTTTAATTAACTTATCAATGTTAAAAACTGGGTCCCGTAACCAACACCTATATATGAATGAAATAGTAGTCAGTTACTATAAACGTTGCAAAATACTAATCATTAATGTTTCTACATTAATTTTGTCTCAAACTCTGACAGGTTTCATATATAAAAGCCCATTCTAAATAATAAGACGAGAAAAGGTGCATCTGCATAATAAATTATTCACCATTATAATATTTCATCATTGATGAAATATATATTTCATACATATTTATGAAATCATTATGAGCACAAGCCTATATGCAATTAAGTGATTAATTAGTTAGGTCATATGAATCAATCTATTCATAATACATAATAATCAAAACTTACGGATAAGTGCTGAATCTATTTTCATGCTAAACCAGATTTCCTTTGTTTAGGTCAGCCTTAGGAAAGTGAAACTCACGAATCACAAACCTATTCGAATTCTTGTGATTGATGTAGATTGAAATTGACCAATAATAACTGCTTTTTATAAAGTTATTACCTCGTCTTAAATCAGAGGTCAAGGTTAAGGTCGAGCTAAAAGTTGACCGAATTAAAAGTAACCTTAATCATAAGCTTGCACATGATTGCCGCACAGACTTCAAATACACCTATGCTTTACATTGATTCTGGGAAAGGCAAGCTGGTTTCAAAGAGTAAGCTGCTCTGGCGGACGACTACGCTCTCAGAGTGAATTTACAAGGTGTTTTTTTTTTTTTTTTTTTTTTTTTTTTTTTTTTTTTTTTTTTTTTTTTTTAATGCAGGAGGTTACACCTCTAACCAAACTGCATTATCCTTATATTAATGCAGATTAAAATAATGAACACTGATTAACCAAGAAGCCATAATCATACAAAATCCCTTAATGGACCTGGATCTTCATTGGATTCTATTAGAAACTTCCCCATTCCATCAATCTTGCATATTTCTGGTTTCACTTGTATTATTGATATGATCACTCAACAGTTGAGATATGCCTCTCCATTTCCATGTTTATGGTCATTGATAAATCAATCAACCCTTGCTATTCCAATTATGATTATCAGGTGAATCTTTTTTATCACTATTTATTTGTCAAATTAACAACACATTGAGTAATTATCAATCGATTGATATCATCCATTATCATTCGATTGAAATCATCCATTATAAATCGATTAAAATCATCCATTATCAATCGATTGAAATCATCCATTATCAATCAATTGGAATCATCCATTATCAATCGATTGGAATCATCCATTTTCAATCGATTTAAATCATCCATTATCAATCGATTGAAATCATCCATAATAAATCAATTGGAATCATCCATTAGCAATCGATTGGAATCATCCATTTTCAATCGATTGAAATCATTCATTATCATTCGATTTAAATCATCCATTATCAATCGATTGAAATCATCCATTATCAATCAATTGGAATCATTCATTGTCAATCGATTGAAATCATCCATTATCAATCGATTGAAATAATTCATTATCAATCGATTTAAATCATCCATTATCAATCGATTGAAATCATTCATTATCAATCGATTGAAATCATCCATTATCAATCGATTGGAATCATCCATTATCAATCTATTGAAAGCATCCAGTGAAATTCCAGCCACGTCGAGATATTACTGTTTAAAAAATCCGGATTTTTCTTCTTGTTTTGTTAAAGTTTTTATAGTTTATATATGAGAAATTTATTTTAATGGTACTGTTCTTAAAATATTTCATTTTTTCTTGTTTCCTTTCCTCACTGGGCTATTTTCCCTGTTGGGGCCCTTGGGCTTATAGCATCCTGCTTTTCCAACTAGGGTTGTGGCTTAACAATTGATAATAATAATAATAATAATAATATGGGAAGTCACCGTAGTTATATAAAAGTGATGCAACAAAAATAATATATATTTTTTTAGGCTTGTAAGCAATAATTGCATTATATATTACATATTAAATAACTAGTAATAAAAATACACAATGGAGCCTTGAAATAATATTTTATTTTTCTCAGAATTTAATTTCTAAGCTTCGAAGTGATAGAAGCTTCCTTGTGGAATATAGTGTTTGGATTGTGAAGCTTTTCCATATCTTGTTTTACCAATTGTAATAAACCTGAAATAATTCCTATTATTTAATTTGTATATGCAATGTTAATCCATTCTGATAAACTGCGAGCATTTGGCAAAACGGGAGTAAAATACATTAGTGAATTAATTATTAGCATGCGATAGCTAATAATTCAATATAAACCCTAATAACATTTGATGGTATATACTGTATCCTTGCCTTTTGTAATTAAAATTTTGAAAATTATGAGGCTTATGTTATTTCCCTAAGGCTATTCTCTTGATACTGAAAATTATTCTGCAAGTCATTAAACTGTCAATGATTAAAGAGTGTTTAAATGTATTCTGTCTTTTAGATTGATTGAATGGCTTGACCCGTATGATGAGCTTTAGAATGCATTACACTTTTCTATTCCCTCAAGCGAAAAATTCTATAGCAATTACTGCAATTAAAGCAAATGATTATTCATCGCTATTAATGATCTCTTGGATAATTGCATGACTTTCATATTGAACTTCATTGGTGTAAAACTAAATTTTTATAAGTCATTATTCTTGCTCGTTTTTTTTTTCTCTTTGGTTTATGAAAAACATAAAAATTATATATATGATATAAACAGTATCATCATATTTATAAAACATGTTTATATA
>NC_090725.1:317501420-317508920 GCF_036898095.1 Palaemon carinicauda | reverse complement strand
GCAAATGAAAAAAAAGATCTTTTATGGGTAAAGTAGTAACAATATGAAAAATATTATGATACCCATTCAAATGATGACTGAATAGGTGGAAGGATTGTTGGCCTATATTGCGTAAAATTCACAGTATCATATTATTTACAACATATACTGATATATCTTCTGTGCACCATCTTTACTATTGAAAATAACTCCCTTATTACTTCCCCTTTGGTGCAATGGTTATCATAGCACTCCAGTCAACATACGTCTGTGTATTTTAGATAATTGGAAATGTGATGAATTTTTGAAATTTGTAGAAACTTGAACTAGAGGGACACTCAGTAGAGTACAGACCTTCACCGCGGCATCTTACTTCGTGACCCTTTGCTCGACCTTGACCTTAACATGTATGAATTGACGTGGATTTTCAGACACTCAAATATGAACCAGTTTGAAGTCTCTGTGACAACAATGTCGAAACTTATGGCTGATTACGTGAAATGGACATTTTACTTGACCGTGACCTTAACCTTGACCTTTCAAAACAAATTAATCTACTCGATTTTATAAAAAAGAAAATGATCCACTACCTTCAATAAAAAAAATAGTCATCTTTCAGAAAACCATTTTGACGTACTCTAATAATTTAATCATAGTTATCGAATGATATTTTTATGCATGTAAAATGTTAGCATGATAGAAAGATACATTTCACTAAGAAAATGGCATAGCTACACCATCATGTTTATCAATATTAGCAAGCACATTAGTTTGGATAACAATGGCCATATTAAAGGAAAAAATAGAAGTGTGATGTAAAATTACCATCTGTTATGTTCCCATGATAATCTGAATATGAAACATTTTTCGTTCAAGCAGAATAATGTAATTTTACGAGCACTTCTTTTTCATGCCGTTCATTAATTAGTTACTGATTAATTATGAAACTACGCTTCAAGTTTTTAAGTTGTATAGTTCTCTTTTTTCACTCTCTTTCCCACACTCCGGGGGCAAGGCAATCGTAACCCTCCTACACCATTGTTTATTCGCAGAATCCAATCGTTTTTATTTTAAGTTGTTGACGGTTTGAAGTTGGAGAATCTTTTCATTTTCAGATTTGTTGACAATTTCCTTGGAAAGTTTACTGTTGAATGGACAATCTTTGATCATTCAAATTTCTTTTTCAAAAGATCTGAAAATCTCTTTACTGTCTATTAGAATTGTATTTTATCTCAGCCAAGAAGTTGGAAGATTATGTTTTTGTCCCTGTTTGTGTGTTTGTGTGTGTATGTATGTGTGTATTTTTATGAACAGATTCATGGCCACAATTCTAATAGTTTAATAATGAGACTTGCATGGATTAACTGTCATGTAAAAAGCTGGAAATGATTAAATTTTAGAAGGCCAACGTTAAAGTCAAGGTCATGGTCAAACAAAATGTCCAATTCACGTAATCAGCCTTAAGTTTGGACATCGTTGTACAGAGACTTCAAACTTGGTTCATATTCGAGTGTATGAAAATCCATGCCAAATGATGTATGTTAAGGTCAAATTTCAAGGTCAAGGTCAAGCAAAAGGTCAAGGAATAAGCTGCAGCGTTGGAGGTCTGCGGTCTAATGAGTATCCCTCTAGTTTATTCATGTGGAAAGGCTGAGTGACATCAACTGCAACTAACTAGTATTTACATTCTTATAATTCATAGTGTAATTCTACTGTATATTGCTTCCATGATTAGTTGTCCTCTCTGTAAATCATTTTAACACAACTTAGATATTTTGAAGTTTTTATAATTTATATAGGAAAGATTTATATCAATGTTGTTAAAGCTCGTAAGATATTTTAATTTTAATTGTACATTACTTCTCTTGTAATTTATTTATTTCCTTATACCCTTTCCTCAATCAGCTATTTTTTCCTTGTTGGAGCCCTTGGGCTTATAGAAGCCTGCTTTTGCTACTAGGGTTACAGCTTAGCTAATAATAATAATAATAATAATAATAATAATAATAATAATAATAATAATAACAATAATAATAATAATAATAATAATAATAAAAGAGAGTCTCTGTAATTCTGATTATTATCATTATTACCAAAGAAAACACCATACCATGTCTATTATTATTATTATTATTATTATTATTATTATTATTATTATTATTATTATTATTATTATCATTATTATTATTATTATTATTATTATTATTATTATCATAAAAACCATTAAAACTGATGCACCAGATGCCCAGTTTATTGAAAGCATATCTTGCGACATTCCGCTTAATAATCCGTGTCTGAATTTACCTGTGAAGCAAACCATGAGAGACTTCATCTCTCTCTCTCTCTCTCTCTCTCTCTCTCTCTCTCTCTCTCTCTCTCTCTCTCATACACAATATGTTTCAGCATAATATGAACGACTTCACGTCTCTTAGCAAGTCTTTAACGAGTAAACAACGTATGCTTTCATAGAAGAGTATTTGTCACTCTGATTATGAAGCAATTTCAATACGTAAATGTATATATATATATATATATATATATATGTATATACAGTATATAAGGGATTAACTGGCGATGAGGTGTGGGACAGAGGTAGATGGAGGGAGCTGACCAGAAACGTCGACCCCACATAGAAGTGGGAAAAGATGCAGACAAAGAAGAAGATGTATATATATATATATATATATATACATATTTCTATATATATATATATATATATATATATTTCTATATATATATATATATATATATATATATATGTTTCCAATCTGGACTTGAAAAGTATCACAAAAAGTATTACAATCATAGTCTCCTACATTTGAATATCATTTATTTCACCAGTAAAAAGAATCAGAAAGACAAGTTTCTCTCTGTGCCAATATGTAATTTTTGAAAACTCTTGTGTTTAAGACATATAACACTAACATCTGTTACCCCTTTATGATTTTAGTTAGTTCTTATAGCCCAAAAATATTCATAAAGTTTTAGCTTATAAATAAAGACTTATGATAAAGAAATGGATATTGATATTTCTCTCTTTACAAGATCGGAATGTCTGAAAATTTATCACACGTCAACGAGTGTTGCAAAGCGTACATTCGAAGTCTGGATATTGAATAAGACATAAGAGAAATATTTATAAATGTTGAGTGGAATTGTCTCTCTCTCTCTCTCTCTCTCTCTCTCTCTCTCTCTCTCTCTCTCTCTCTCTATATATATATATATATATATATATACAGATATATATGTATATATATATAAACACACATATATAGGTATATATATATATATATATATATATATATATAAATGCATGTGAGTGATTAATATTTATTAATTTTAAGATGACTCATGACTCTTATTTACATCCTATTACTTTACTAAAAATCTTTCACTTCCTTTTTAACAGGTCATGAAAATCCTAAAATCATCAATATTCAAATTCAATGAAATTTAAGTGTCTGAAATACAATTTTTCACCTTTGTTTGACTTGAATGAATAATCATTATATATATCATAGGCATCTTTTTTTATTTCCCCTCTCCTTTTCTCATTCTGCCTTCAGGGCGTGTGAAATTGGCTGCCCCTTGAATTCATATTCCATTACACAGATGACTAAAGACAATTCCTGCCATAACGGGCAGTGCTACAGCTACATCGGTATTCATCCGCTCTTACGGCCTCGTTTTCAAAGGGAGAAGACCATCGTAATTTTTCTTATCCGGGAGGAAATAGAAAGGGAGGGCCGGAAATATTCTGAAACATCTTCCACTTCTCGCAACAGGATGTGGTGCTTCAAGTCAAGAGTGGGTTTTGATGAGAGAGAGAAAGTTTTTAAGGGATGAAACTCTTTGGGGACATATAATAAGAATGACTGACATGATGGACATTAAGAATAATATAATGGTTCCCTAGAGATTGTAAAAGAAGCTGGGTATGGAAGAGAAGATGATGGATTGACGAACTAAGAAAGATTATGCGCGTGAACTCGCACAAAAAGACAATAAATAGATGCAATTGGAAGTAGATGTCTGAGGCATATTTTTTGCAGTGGACTAGTAACAGCTGACGATGAAGATATATATATATATATATATATATATATACATATATATATACACACATATATATATATATATACATATATATATACACACACACACACACACATATATATATATATATATATAGTTATTCAGGATGGTCATTGCGCCATTTTTTTCAAATAAAAGACCCCGCCAGCAAGGACCGGTCGACATGCCACAAGCGTTGGGACCCTACCCAGAGCCTTACCCCGCCCCCAACCATCCTATAACAGTCTACTCCCCTGAGATTTCATTTCAGACATCTTCAAAGCACGTGGCCACTCAACGCTGCAACAAAGGAACCATGGAGAAGTCAGGAGGCCTATTGATGGGGGGTGTCGGGAGACAAGACCAAGGCCGATGACCAATAGGACGGCGGTCAGGCCAATTTACCCTTCCCCCATTTAAGGGGCTGTGAGGGGTCAACTCGACCTAGGAACGGATGGGCATCGTTCTTTGCTTTCCAACCTCCATCAGAGCAACATCGTGCTTCTTAGCTCTCCAATCACCATAGGAGCAGGACCTGTAACACGTTCTCCACAAGGAAGGAAACAGAGTCCTTTTCCCTAATCATATCCCACACTTTCCTTTTATCCTACAACGAAATATCCTACCCACTGAACCTATTCTCCCATTTCATATATCCCAACCACGTGTGCCGTTTGCTACTAACCTTAATCAATTCACCCTGTGACAGTGTTGATTCCCACGTGATAGAGTTTAAATTCTTAAGTTTTGCACTTTCATTTTATTTGCTTAAAGGTTTTAACCACTCGACTTCATCGTGTTCCCAGCCTGTAGAAGTAAGTGATCGGTTAATAATTTAATTTATTTCCCTTTCCAGGGAATGAAATTGCTGTCCTGAACCATCATCCACGGTCCATCCAACTCCACGTGAGCATGTTGTCCCTTAAATCCACAATATCTTCCCCCGTTGTGCTCTTCTTTTTAATATTGTTGTTAAACATATTATTGTAAATATATATATTTTATTTTTGTCAGTATTCCTTGTCTTATTGCCGACTGGCGACCTTACCATTGTTCTTTGTTGTTGCCCTGAGTTCCTTAAGCAAGGACTGACTCACAAGGCCAGGTGTAACTATATATATATATATATATATATATATATATATATATATATATATATATATATATACATATATATATATATATATATATATATATATATATTTATATACTGTATATATACACATATATATATATATGTGTATACATATATACACATATATATATATGTGTATATATATATATATATATATATATATATATATATATATATATATATATATATATACATATGCCAACTTTGAAAGGTTCTTCATATATATAAAAAATAAAAAAAGAAATTGTTGTCCGAAGAATACTCGTAAGCTAGCGTCTCTCTCTCTCTCTCTCTCTCTCTCTCTCTCTCTCTCTCTCTCTCTCTCTCTCTCTCTCATACTCAAGAGGCAACGAGCCATTATAACAGGAACCACTTTTTTTGGAAGTTTGAAGGCCCTCCCAGATCAAAAAGCAATTCAACTTCTGCAGCAGAACTACGATGTTCAAGAGGTATTGCCAAAAGAGTAAACGCAGGACTTGGGAACAGTCTACCTCTAATTTTCTCTGCCATTTCTTGTCTGCAGGTGTTCTGAAGATCAGGCATGGTAGTCTTACTACTACTACTACTACTACTACTACTACTACTACTACTACTACTACTACTACTACAACAACAACTTATTATTATTATTATCATTATTATTATTATCAATATGATGATGATGATGCTGATGATGTCTGTTCAAGCTCAAATATGTCTATAAATTGCAAAAAAAATTAATCCAATAATAATGAATATTACATTAATAATAATAATAATAATAATAATAATAATAATAATAATAATAATAATAATAATAATAATAATAATAATAATAATAATAGTTTCTTGTATTGTGTGCAACCTCGCCTTCCTTGTGAGTTAATGATGGGGGTTTTCGTAAGCGTATTGTATAGGTATATCTACTGAGTCATCAGCAGCCATTGCCTGGTCTTCCCTGGTCCTAGCTTTGGCGCTGATCATATGTATATAGGTTCAGTCTGTACGGTAATTGCCTACTGTCCAGGACATTGCCACTGTCCCTTGCCTTTATCATTCATGAGTGGCCTTGAAACAAGGATATTCATAGTGAAAGCTTTCGTTATATAAGTGAATGATTCATCCTCCAAAGGTAATTCATGAGAAAGTAAAATAAACTGAAATACGCAATATACTGACGATATATAAACCATCAACTACAAAATAGAAGGCTTTGTTTTTGTGCAGTTTTTAATCACATCAGGATCTCTAAATACTTCTGATTAGAATTTAACAGCATATAGGATACCCATTAATATCCTTTTACAGCCTCAAATGTTATTAGGGATCAGGATGTTTTGAAAGTCCTCAAAATAGGTTAATGAAACTACATACTTTATTGGAGGGAATATGGAATCGTTAACGTTATAGAATTATGTCCATGGAGAAACTTGATAAACTAGAAAAGCACTTTGAAAGTGCAGACCTCCGCCATGGCAGCTTATTTTAAGAATCCAGCTTGCCTTTCCCAGAATCAATTAGGCTGTAGGTGTATTTTAAGTCTGTGTGACATCCATGTGCAAACTTGGGGTTAAGATTAGGAATAATTCGGTCAATCTTTTGCTCGACCTTAACCTTGACTTTTGACTTGGGACTTTCAAAATCAAATCACTTCCACGTTTTATCATATCAATTAATCCCTGACAGTTTCACTACTCTATATGTAAAATTGTGGCCAGGAGGTTGTTCACAAGTAAATAAACAGACAAAAAGAGGTGAACACATAACCTCTTCTAAACTTCGTGGGCGAGGGTATATAATTGGAGGATGGGGTATACGAGTATTACATAAGGTAAGTAGCTTTAATGAATGAAAACATCAAGACAGCCATGTAATGATAACCGAATAGCAGAGTAACGTTGCAAAAGACTAAAAAAGAAGAAACTATAGAAATGTAGAGAAATTGTGAGTGTTGGCATATAGTTTGGAAGGAATATAAACAGGAAAAGTGTTAACGGATGGAGTAAATAATAGATTTAGAGGATATGATAATAACTAAGAAAGACGGTAATGGAAATATGCTTTCAAACAGGTGAGATAGACTGGAGTCATTGCAGGGTAAGGAGAGAAACAAAACTAAGAAACGTATTGGAGAAAATTCTGATCAGATATGAGATAGGTTGTAAAGGAATAAACTGGAGAAATAATTGATAGTTGCAAAAAATAGTAAATAACCGAATTATAGCATAGCATTTCTGAGTATAACAACGTATAGTATGTAGTAGTTAAGAGAAGTATACAGTGAAAAGAAAGGCCAGTAGAAGTAGTATATTGCTTGTCTTGATAAGGGAGAA
>NC_090725.1:317491420-317496420 GCF_036898095.1 Palaemon carinicauda | reverse complement strand
AGGAAACGACAAATAAAACAGTAACGTACGTTGAAGAACCAATCACTTGTCTCATGAATCAAGAAATAATATATGTGACCCAACAGAATTCTTGTTCACCCGTAATATCAGCTTACACGCAATGTATCGAGCCGAACGTAACTTCGAATATATTAGTGCGAGTAAAGAAAACTTTGCCGGGATCTCAAATATTAATCCTTTCCGACACTGAAAACTAACGGATTGTCCGTCACACAAGCTATTTATAAAGTCGGCTCACAACAACAATGTAATATTGAAGTCTGTAATCATTTGAATATCACTTTAGTAATTCACAAAAATCAACATATCTTGGATGTGGAAGTTTATAAACATCGCATTCTTACCATCGCTGAGATCAATCATGCTCAATCAGTTGCGGATGAATCCCTTTTGCAATCTATAAAAAATAAAATCAATAAAGACATTCAAGAAGAGGAAATTCAGCAGAAATTTTTTGATCTTTTAACTAAATATCATGATGTTTTCTCCACTACGGATGGATCCTTAGGTAAAACGGATGTCATAGAGGAAATTCAGCAGAAATTTTTTGATCTTTTAACTAAATATCATGATGTTTTCTCCACTACGGATGGATCCTTGGGTAAAACGGATGTCATAGAACAACAAAAAAGGTTAAAAGACAAGCAGAAAGTTATCTATGTACCCTCGTACAGACTCCCTATGAAATTCCAGAATAAGATAAATGATGAAGTAGGTAAGATGCTAGAAGAAGGAGTCATTAGGAAATCGAACAGCCCTTATAATTTTCCTTTAATAGTTGTACCGAAAAAAGATCGAACATGGTATATCTGCGTAGACTTCCGTCGCTTAAATGAGGAAACGATCCCTGATCGATTCCCAGTGCCATGTACTGACGATATTTTATCTTTGCTAGGTCAGAACAAATATTTTACAAGTTTGGACTTACTTAAATGCTTTCACCAGATACCATTAGAAGAAGATAGTATCCCATACACTGCCTTCAGCACAGCCAGGGGACATTATGAATTTTTGCGTATGCCTTTTGGTTTACGTTGTGCTCCCATAACATTTACTAGAATGATCAACATAGTGTTTGGAGACTTATTAGGGGACATATTGCATGCCTATATGGACGACCTTGTAATCTTTCCTAATACCTTAGAAGAACATCTACATAAACTGGAGCTAGTACTACAGAGACTAAGACAGCATAATTTAAAGGTAAAGATTAGTAAGTGTGAATTCTTCAAAACAGAATTTGTCTGTTTAGGTTTTACGGTGTCTAGTCAAGGTCTTAAAGTAGTCCACGATAAGGTGTCGGCTATCCGTAACTTTCCGATACCTACTAATGTCTAGGGAATACAGCAATTTCTGGGGTGTAGTGGGTATTACAGGCGTTTTATACGCAATTATTCAATAATAGCCGCTCCCCTAACCGATATTACGAAGAAGGGCGTAGATTTCATATGGTCTGAGCAGCATCAACAGGCGTTTGATACCTCGAAAGATGAACTGTGTAGTTCTCCTATCTTAAAATTTCCTGACCTTGGTAAGGAATTCTTCATTGCAACAGACGCCTCAGACCTAGGAGTAGGTGGGGTATTGCTTCAGCAATATGACAAACAGTTTTTCCCAATAACTTTTTATTCACGTAAACTGAGACCTTCTGAAAGTAAATATTCAGTAATAGACAAGGAAGGGCTAGCTATTGTTAATTCACTAGTGCATTTTAAGTTCATAATATACGGTTATCGCATCATGGTTCTTACTGATCATAAGCCCCTAACCGACTTCTTTAAATGCTTTAGTCACAGCCCCAAACGAACTCGGTGGCATTTGATCATCCAAGACTTTGGCGCGAGGATCGGGTATTTACCTGGGAAAGTAAATATCATCGATGACGCACTATCACGCAACCCCGCGTCATCTTGTACGGAGCCATTAGCTGAATTAATAGATATATCCACATCCATGCCTATTGTTAAAACTGTATCTGAACAGGAAGATCTGGGCTGGAGCGCTGAACTAATACAGACTGAACAAAGAAAAGATCAGCAATTAGAAAAAATCATAAATGCTTTGAACAGAAATCCTAAGGAAAAGGAATATATAAAGTATACGAAGCAGAATTATATAATCAAAAGATAATATTCTGTGTAGATCCGTGACAAGGAAAACCCGCAATACACCACAAGTGACCAACGACCAGGTAGTGGTACCAATCTCACTTATACCCACTGTCCAAAATTGGTTGCATGCAAATCCATTGCATGGCCACCCGGGGTTCTCCATAATGTCACAGAAAGCCAATTCATTATTTTATTGGCATACGATGCTTACAGATATAAAAAAAAGCACATAGCTAATTGTTGCACTTGTCAGAAAAACAAAGGGCACACGAAGACACCTGTCAGCCTAGGGGTTTATCCCGTGCCCAATCAACCCTTTGAAAGAGTACACTTAAATTTATTAACAGGTTTTTACGAGTCAGACAGAGGAAATAAGCACCTCTTAGTAATTATAGATGCTTTGACTCGATATACGGAACTGATAGCGCTTAAAACTAAAACCGCGATCGAATGCGCTAGGAAGTTTTACGAGTGCTACATTTGAAAACATGGAATTTCACACATGATAATCTCTGACTCGGGTGGAGAATTCAATAATCATTTCCTTAACTCGTTGTGTGAATTCCTTGGCATAAAAAAAATCAATATCATGATCTATCACCAAGAGTCGAATGGGCTAGTGGAAAGAGCGAATAGGAAGGTTTTAAACATATCAAGAGTTACACTAGGGGGATCAGACCCCAACTGGGATATTGCCATACCTGCGGTACTAAGCACTCTGAATCACTCATATTATGTATCTATTAAAATGTCGCCGCACGAGGCACTGTACGGTGCCCAAGCTAGAACGCCTTTCCATGTATTAATGCCTACAACCAATTTATCAAATCTTCTAAAGGATGTTATGAATGCAAGCATAAGTCGTTATAATATCCTTCGAAAGAATCTAGAAGAATCACAAATCATAATGAAAAGGACTCATGGTAAAATAGACAAAGCCAACTAAAACATATACCGTGGGTGATAAGGTAAACATACAAGTACATGTACGCAAAGGACTCAATTATAAACTGACACCTAAGTTTGAAGGGCCGTTTAAGATTTTAGAAACATTAACGGCCAATAGATTTAGAGCTCAAAACGTATCCCAACCCACTGATGAGAGAATCATACCATTGGCTCACATAAGAAATTAAAAGAAGGGAGAAGGAGGTGAGGGAAATTTTCGTATCTATGAAACTTGTATAATATTTGTATGTAAACATTTTTTTTCTTAAAACAGGAGTAATTACATATATTTTTACTCATTGCAGGTTTCCAAAATGAAATTTTTATTGTTAAGAGTGATATTGTTCATTCAGACATTTTTTTCGTGTGGGAAGAGCCCTAAAACTAAAATTATAGATTTTAAATATGGCACTATTGTAGAGAGAACAGAAGACGTTTTCATTACCGCAAGCAATATAGTTATAGAAGTAGATATGCAAGAGATTTTCCTCCCAGTGGATGACGTCATTAACCTAAAGAGCGACCTGTCGAGGTTCGCTGCTTCATTAAATGAAATGCATCAACGTCATTTCCCTTTTAATACAGAGAGTTCTCTTGCACCAACATTAAGCGTTGCAGAAATGTTATCATACGACTTGCAAATAAAACTGACGAGGCAGAAGCTCTGGCTCGCGATCTACTGATGTGGACTGTGCGACAAATAACCTTGAAAGACGTAACCCGTTTATTTTTGCTGCACTAAACATCTTTGGATCTGTTGCAAGTTTAGGCTTAGGAATTTCAAATCGTCTTAAAATCAGTGATCAAAATAAGAGAATTGAGTTTTTAGAACATGAAAACAAACTAGTTTTATCAGAACTGCAGAATCAATTAACATCAATTAATCAAATAATGAACATTCTAGTAATATCGGTCAGATTATGGAAGTACAAAACTTGCTGGCAACGTTAACATATTATGATTCAAAAATAGATCATATCCGTACTAAAATTTCACATTTTATTGAGAAATCAAAAGACTATGTGGAAGCTATTACATTAGCAACTAAGGGTGTTTTATCACCATATCTTTTGCCTATTAAAGACCTAACGTTAACTTTGGAGAACGAACGGGAGAAAATGGGTTATGTTCCTTTGTTTTATCAGAACTGCGGAATCAATTAACATCAATTAATCAAATAATGAGCTTGGTGAACGAATATTCTAGTAATTTCGGTCAGATTATGGAAGTACAAAACTTGCTGGCAACATTAACGTATCATGATTCAAAAATAGATCATATCTGTACTAAAATTTCGCATTTTATTGAGAAATCAAAAGACTATGTGGAAGCTATTACATTAGCAACTAAGGGTGTTTTATCACCACATCTTTTGCCTATTAAAGACCTAACGTTAACTTTGGAGAACGAACGGGAGAAAATGGGTTATGTTCCTTTGTTAGACGCCCATAAGATAGAATTTTATTATAGTTTATTATCAGTAAGCATTGAAAATTACAGGATCATGATTACAATTCCCTTTGATTCTTCTGATACCTGGCAAGCTTACAAAATACCACCATTCCCAACTTTCATGACGAATAACTCAAGTCCAGTAATATCCAGTTTGACAAGACACATGATAAGGAAACATATACGGTCATTAGAGACTTAGATAAATTAACTCACTGATCAGAAGCCATGAAAAATAAAGTATGTACAGCTGACTCCTTTGAATTCCATCATATATCAATGGATTCATGCGAGTTAGGTATAGTTCTAAACGGTTCTCTCTCCCATACACACTAAGATTATCTGAAAAAACTTTATCCTTTTGACGATAATAAGTTCAATTACAGATTGAACAACGGCTCGTGGATGCGATACGACAAGGCCGGCTTCAATGTATCATGCCCGGACGGATACACGACCCACTCCCAG
>NC_090725.1:317476420-317488920 GCF_036898095.1 Palaemon carinicauda | reverse complement strand
AAAATGTTTAAAGTATTTTGTTCAAACACAGGTAATAGTAAATTGAGATGTAAAAATCCTTTTGTGTGTTTTGGAAAGAATTGGTTTTTTTTCAGGGTTTTAAGGAAATATTGAAAAATAAATCCAAAAAAAATAGGTCAATAGGAAAATTAGTTGTGAATGTATATGCATTTTTTCTTGATTTCACTACTTTAAAATCTTCAAATATATTATCTGCACATTAAATTGAATATCCGTATACGTTTATGGCATTTATTTAAAAAAAATCATACGTCCACAAAGATTTTTTGAGGGCTATAATGAAAATCCTTTATAATGAATATGATATCTTCCTAATCCTATAACAATACCAAAGAAGATAGGAGGAATCATCATAAAATAGGTCAACCATTTTCACAATTACAAAAATGCTTCGAATCTCCTTACAATACGGCAGGCGAGGACCACAAAAAATACAATCAAAAGTTTTATATTAGATAAAAAAACAGTTGATGCCTTTAAAATTATGTCAATGTGAAATAGAGACTTAAAGTGCAAAATAAATATCTATATCTGGATAAACTCTCGAATATGAGGTCGGTCTGTAAAGCATTTACAGTGAACTCTACTGTACTTAATAAGATTAAGAGGACCTGGATAAAGGATATTCAGAATGGGAAGGAGTTTTTATCCATTTTTATAGAAAGGATTCAACATTTGAGAGGCAGTCCTATCAAGTTACATTACCCTACTACTCAAACGGTATCAACAATTGAAATTGAAATTAAACAGTACCTTTACTGTCACTTTTCTCAACCTTTATCTTGATATAGCTCTTTTATCATATTGTTTATTTTTTCGAGAACAAGTATTTCATTACAATAAAATAATATGGAAAGGTGATAGCGACTACCTCGCACCACGCAACCTCAAAGTAGAAGTATACATAGACATGTGAGTGTAACCCTATATATATATATATATATATATATATATATATATATATATATATATATATATATATATATATATATATATATATGCAGAAGAACCACAGGGAAAATTGAAATACGAAATATACGATTAAGTCCTGACTAGTTTCGTGATACTTCTTCAGAGGACTGATTTATTGAGAGAGGTTTCTTTACATTTTATAGGGAAAGTAAACGTACGAACATCCATATAGAGGCCTAGAGAACAATGACACTCCCTTACCAGCTACCTGGGCTGAGGTCAGGTGTTTACTGGGCGGAGATCCAACCTTATTAGACACCTGCCAAAAAGGGTAATTTTTTAAAGTCAAAAACAAGAATTTTACCTGTCACCAAAAATGACCCTTTTTGGCAGGTGTCTAATGAGGTTGGATATCCGCCCAGTAAACACCTGACCTCAGCCCAGGTAGCTGGTAAGGGAGTGTCATTGTTCTCTATGCCTCTATATGTATGTTCGTATGTTTACTTTCCCTATAAAATGTAAAGAAACCTCTCTCAATAAATCAGTCCTCTGAAGAAGTATCACGAAACTAGTCAGGATTTAATCGTATATTTCGTATTTTCATTTTCCCTGTGGTTCTTCTGCATCTGAGCATCACGTTTTCCTGTGATTTTTACGCACACACGCACACACACACACACACACACACACACACACATATATATATATATATATATATATATATATATATATATATATATATAAAACGTTACACACAAACACACACATGCACAGACACATTTATATATATATATATATATATATATATATATATACATATATATATATATATATATATATGTGTGTGTGTGTGTGTGTGTGCGTGTGTGCGTAAAAATCACAGGAAAACGTGATGCTCAGATGCAGAAGAACCACAGGGAAAATGAAAATACGAAATATACGATTAAGTCCTGACTAGTTTCGTGATACTTCTTCAGAGGACTGATTTATTGAGAGAGGTTTCTTTACATTTTATAGGGAAAGTAAACATACGAACATACATATAGAGGCATAGAGAACAATGACACTCCCTTAACCTCTGTACCATGGTCTTCCACTGTCTTGGGTTAGAGTTCTCTTGCTCGAGGGTACACTCGGGTATCCTATTCTATCTAATTTCTCTTCCTCTTGCTTTGTTAAAGTATTTAAAGTTTATGTATGAAATATTTATTTTAATGTTGTTCCTGTTCTTAGAATATTTTATTTTTCCTTGTTTCCTTTCCTAAATGGGCTATTTTCCCTGCTGAGGTCCCTGGGCTTCTAGCATCCCGCTTTTCCAACTACGGTTGTAGCTTAGCAATTAATAATAATAATAATAATAATAATAATAATAATGATAATAATAATAATGAGGCTCAATACTACACAGTATTCTAGAAGTTTTATTCCAGCTGTTACCAAGTTGTGGAATGATCTTCCTAATCGGGTAGTTGAATCAGTAGAACTTCAAAAGTTCAAAGTTCAAGGAAATGTTTTATGTTGACCAGGCTGTCATGAGTGTTTTTATAGTTTATATATGACATATCTGTTTTTGACGTTGTTAATAGTTTATATATGACATATCTATTTTGACGTTGCTACTGTTTTTAGAATTATTTATTGTTAATTTGTTCTCATCATTTATCTATTTCTTTATTTCCTTTCCTTACTGGGCTATTTTTTCCTATTGGAGCCCTTGGGCTTATGGCATCTCTCTCTTCCAACCTGGGTTGTAGCTTGGCTAGTAATAATACTACATACATACATACATTTACCAAGGCACTTCCCCCAATTTTGGGGGGTAGCCGTCATCAAACAAATGAAACAGAAAAGGGGACCTCTCCTCTCTATGTTCCTCCCAGCCTGACAAGGGACTCCACCGAGTACTGCTAGGGGTGCCACAGCCCACCCTCCCTGTTATCCACCACAGATGAAGCTTCATAACACTGAATCCCCTACTGCTGCTACCTCCGCGGTCATCCAAGGCACCGGAGGAAGCAGCAGGGCCTGCCGGAACTGTGTCACAATCGCTCGCCATTCATTCCTATTTCTAGCATGCTCTCTCGCCTCTCTCACATCTATCCTCCTATCACCCAGAGCTTCCTTCACTCCATCCATCCACTCAAACCTTGGCCTTCCTCTTGTACTTCTCCCATCAACTCTTGTATTCATCACCTTCTATAGCAGACAGCCATTTTCCATTCTCTCAACATGGCCAAACCACCTCAACACTTTCATATCCACTCTAGCTGCTAACTTATTTCTTATACCCGTTCTGACCCTCAATACTTCGTTCCTAATCCTATCTACTCGAGATACGCCAGTCATACTCCTTAGATATTTCATCTCAAACACATTCAATATCTGTCTCTCAGTTACTTTCATTCTCCACAACTCTGATCCATAATCACAGTTGGTACAATCACTTTCTTATACAGAACTCTCTTTACATTCATGCCCAACCCTCTATTTTTTACTATTCTCTTAACTGCCCCCAACACTTTGCATCCTTCATTCACTCTGACGTACATCTACTTCCACTCCACCATTTGCTGCAACAACAGACCCCAAGTATTCAAACTGATCCACTTCCTCAGTGATGAAAGGAAAAAATAAAACATGAAGTATTTTAAGAAGAGCAACAACATTGAAATAAATATCTCCTACTTAAATTATATAAATTTTAACAAAACAAGAGGAAGAGAAATTAGACAGAACAGCGTGCCCGAGTGCACCCTCAAGCAAGATCGCATATTCCGTTTGCGATCATAAGTCTTCCTTCAGTCCTTATCCTTTGCATTCAAGTGAAGCTAAATCTGATCCCAACGAGGGATTGTAACTAAGGAACTCTCCAACCTTCAAATCATGCCTCCGCAGTTATAGTAATTTATCAAAAAGCGCTAAATTATGACTCCATAAATAAAATACGTCGTTATACCACAACTGTTGGTCTACTGGGGAAAACCAATAGAAATCTACACTGTTAGAAAAAATCGTAAATTCAATCGGAAATTTTCCGTAAGAATATACTCTCCTCAACCGTATTTCAGTAAAATACAGGCAACAGTAATTTTACCTTACTTTGTTATTATCTTTTAAGGGTTGGTGATCATAATATCACTCCTTTACGTCAATATATCGGTTTTTAAAAAGGTGAAAACCCTGGAATAAATGTTGCCAGACATTTACCGTTCTTTTAATGCAATTTTTAACAGTATAGATAAAAAATAGGCTTTCACACTTTACAAACACTAGAAGTAAATTATCATATGAACTATAAAAAACGATGACGTCAACAAATTTATTCCCTCCAATGTTTATGGAATCAGCTTCCCAGAAACCAATATCGGATTCAATTTCTTAACGCAGATCATAAATATGATTTATAGGCGTTCAGGTACAAATGGCTAGATCTGAGAACGTCAGAAAGAATAAAATACAGAATCCCATTTGCCCACAATTCGTAATAAAAGCTTATTACTTAATGTATTTTTTATTTCAAGGTAGTAGGTTGGAGTGGGCACCAGCCGCCCGTTGAGATACTACCGCTAGAGAGTTATGGGGGTCCTTTGACTGGCCAGACAGTACTACATTGGATCCTTCTCTCTGGTTACGGTACTTTCCCTTTGCCTAAACATACACCAATTAGTCTGGCCTATTCTTTAAAGATTCTTCTCTGTCCTCATACACCTGACAACACTGAGATTACCAAACAATTCTTCTTCACCCAAGGGGTTAACTACTGCACTGCAATTGCTCAGTAGCTACTTTCCTCTTGGTAAAGGTAGAAGGGACTCTTTAGCTATGGTAAGCAGCTCTTCCAGGAGAAGGACACTCCAAAATCAAACCATTGTTCTCTAGTCTTGGGTAGTGCCATAGCCTCTGTACCATGGTCTTCCACTGTCTTGGGTTAGAGTTCTCTTGCATGACGGTACACTCGGGCACACTATTCTATCTAATTTCTCTTCCTCTTGTTTTGTTAAAGTTTTTATAGTTTATATAGAAATGATTTATTTCAATGTTGTTACTGTCCTTAAAATATTTTAATTTTCCTTGTTTCCTTTCCTCACTGGGCTATTTTCCCTGCTGGGGCCCCTGGGCTTATAGCATTCTGCTTTTCCAACTAGGGTTGTAGCTTAGCAATTAATAATAATAATAATAATAATAATAATAATAATAATAATAATAATAATAATAATAATAATAATAATAATAATAATACTGACAATTGAATTTAAGAGGCATTGAAACATTGTGGTTCCTTTTATTTAGAGAAATAGAAGATACAATGAACAATACACGATATGAAACGTTAAACGCTCTGAACGAACAAGGTAAAACGACAGTGGAGGTCTTGTACAGAGTGGGGTTCCCCTGCTGTATGGGACCGGAAAAGCAGCCATCAAAACACACAAAACAAAACAAACATGAAAGCATGGAACGACAAAAGAATAGTAATAGTGGAACGAAGCAAAATTAAATAAATAAGGGTAAATGGATATCTAGTTTTTTCCTTCGTTCTTTAGTGTTATAGTTATGTTCAAAATATGATAATTAATAACATCTAATGTTATCTGTGGCATGTATTTACTTAGAAATTAACATCCCTTCTTCATCCAGAATCTGAGATATTCAGAAGGTAGATGGAAACAATTTTTTTCCCCTTTAGATTTATGCTTATGTTCAAAATATAACAATTATCAACATCTAATGTTATCTGTGGCATTTATTCACTTAGAAATTAACTTCATTTTTTTCATCCAAAATCTGAGATATTCAAAGAGGGTAGATTGATATCATGTTTGTTTTACTTTGTTATGTTCAAAATATAACAATCATTAACATCTAATGTATCTAACAGGTATTTATTTAGTAATTAACTTAGTTTCTTCATCCAGAATCTGAGATATTCAAAGAAAAAAAATGGGCGATGCCTCCCCACTAATCTCTTTTCCTGCATTTAAAAAGAAAGATTTGCGTTTCTTGATGTTTTATGTCGATAGGAAAATCCCATTTCCTTGTAAAATTTTAATATTTAGATTGAATAACTCTCTCTCTCTCTCTCTCTCTCTCTCTCTCTCTCTCTCTCTCTCTCTCTCTCTCTCTCTCTCTCTCTCTCTCTTCAGGTATTTATTCTTTTGTATTTAAGTGCATTGTCGAATTGGACAAAGAGAACTTGTTACCCCTTCCAAGCCACATAAATAGGAAAACAGAAATTGAAAAATAAGGGGGGAGGTTCAATTCCCATAAAGGGTAGAAGCATTCCCTTAAAAAAATATTAGTATGAACATATGAATCATGAGAGTCCAATATTTGAATGAATATAAGAAAAAGTTAAAATTTGGTCCCTTTGATTTATAACTAATGTTAAATCCATTTTAGAATACTTTTAATAAGGGAGTAATCTTATCAATTTACTATAGGGTAAGTAACCAAAAATTTTCGTCATGATCTAAATTCCATGAAAATAACAACAATATTCCTACCATTTTTTTTTATTTCAAAGAATTATTTCCCAAAGTACAAGAATAAGGAACTACAAAATGATTAATGGATAACTCTTGTCTCCAAATATCTTGAACACCTAATTAGATAGTCACTTTATAAAGTTAATTAAACTCTCCTTCGCCCTGTTGCACTCTCTAATAAAGAGGGAAAAAAATATACGAAAATAGATTAAAAATCCTATACTTCATTGAACCAAGATTGGTGAATCATAGGAGCAGAAAATCCTTTTGTTAGGATATACTGTTGTTGTTGTTTTTGTTCTTTGGCCATTAATGATTTCTCTAATAAGCTCACTAAGGACCAATACATTATGTTTCAAAAATATCTTCTCTTTTACTTTCTCAGATGATATTCTAATAAGGATTAATAAATCATATTTCAAAATCATCTTCTCTCTCTCTTTTTTTTTAAAGGATATTCTAATAAAGAAGAATAAATTGTTACAAAATGATCTCTATTATCTTCTTTCTCATTTCTTTCAGATGATATTCTAATGTGGATCAATTAACTATGTTTCAAAAATATCTTTCCTCTCCTTGTGGTTATTTTACCACAATAATGTGCTTTCTTTTGCTTTTGCCTTCACCCTGTTATTAGTTTGTTTACGTGTGTTGGTGTTATGACGGTCAAGTCGATATCATACTTACATTTTGTCAAGTTTACCTATTGGACTTGATAATATAAATCCTATTTAACTATCAAGATTATCCCATTAGTAACTAAATTGAGATGGATACAAAATTCTAATGATTTAGTAAAATAATCTCGAATCCATTTCCAATAGAGAGAGAGAGAGAGAGAGAGAGAGAGAGAGAGAGAGAGAGAGAGAGAGAGAGAGAGAGAGAGAGAGAGAGAGAGAGAGAGAGAGAGAGAAACAAAATTTTTATTTGATGACAAAAAAGTTGAAGATGAAAATAAAAATAAAATTTATCATACAACTTTTAGAAACTCAATTGTGAAATTACAATACGATACAGATATATTATTCAGCCAGGAATTGTTGATGACTTTGAAATATGACGCGAAAAGTTAAGACAGGTAATCTGAAAGAAAATATGATGTTACCTTGTCAGCCATAAATATAATATATAAATTTAATATATAATAATAGGAAATGTTTCAATATAATCTGATGAAAGAATAAGTCCTATTTTGTCCATGAAATGTAATCTATTTAATGTGAATGATATCATAGGGCATAAGTAAGTTAGGAAATACTTCTGAATCAGAGAAATTTAAGGTAAAAACTAATATATATATATATGAATATATTGTTTGGTGTAGAATATTTTTGAATAGCATAAAAGCTTCAAGTATTTATGTTGCTTATTGCACTGGGGTATTTTCCTTGTTGGAGCTCCTGGGCTTATAGCATCCTGCTTTTCAACTAGGGTTGTAGATTTGCATGTGATAATAATAATTATACTCTTCAGTAGATAATTTTCCAGAATACAAGAATTATATTTCTATCGCAGCACAAGTACTGTTACTATTTATATTACTACCATTATACCTACACTATATGATAAATATATTTTACTTAAAAAAAAAAAATGTTAAAAAGACAAGACTATTTATAAATAATCCATTGTATTATATTCCCTAATTATTTCGGTTCTTTATGATAACAATTAATAGATATATGATATATAATTTGTAAAAATTAATATGATTCAAATGCGTTACATAAAATCGATTAGCCTAGTAATATGTAATGTTATTCAATGATATAAAATTGTAAAGTGCTTAGCCATCTTATAATGGATATAAAAATGGTTAAAAAATTATAATCGTCCTTATGATAACGTATACATATACTCTACTACGTTCTTGAAAATATGTATATGTTGTTTATGATCATGAGATTGTAATAATTATAGTAAGCCACGAAGGAATTGATGTATAAAGGTGCAGTATCAGATATCTTTAATTCATCTCCACAACTGAAGCACAGAATATGTGTTCTCTCACATTTTTAATTTATTTTAGTTTCCGATTAAATAAGAAATTGAATTCGAGCACCTTTCTAGTATATAATAAAATAAGTGATTCTATTGAGAGAAATTATTTAGTTTTCGGATATATTCATTCAAGATGATATTTTTTTAGTCCTTCTTTTATTATGGTGATTTAATGCTAAAAAGAATAGTATTCCTCTTATGATTCTTCTCAAGACCAATATCTAAGAAAATCTCAGTGGGATGCTGGGTAAGCAATTTGGAGATTACGTTCCTGCACTAAAATAAATAGAAAATTCAAAGAGAGAGAGAGAGAGAGAGAGAGAGAGAGAGAGAGAGAGAGAGAGAGAGAGAGAGAGAGAGAGATTTATCTATTTGCTTAATTGAACCTACATGAAATCCTATAATCCTTAAATTCTTCTACCCATTTTGTACTAGCGTGACATATATGTTACGTAGAACATATGTTCAGTTAACTTACACCACACGTTTACATGTTGAAACTTGTTTCATGATAGGTCCTGTGTGTGAGAGCTAATACATGTATCTACTTGCATACAAGTTTTTACAGGAATAGAAGTACATTCAAGGGAGTGACACCGTTCTGTGCAGAAGTGCTGTTTTTGCTCCGGTGTGAAAATGAGTTCAGGCAAAAAGTGAGTATTATTTTGCCATTTTCATTAGATATATTGTATTTTTTTTTGATAGAATACTTGAAATATGGCTATAGAGAAATGTCTGTGCTAATAATGAATATCTAAGATTTATAATATTGGCAGCAGTGCATTTTATATTTTCTGTGACATATATGTTACGCTAGGATGATACAGGGACATTTATGCCTTTTTCTATTTTACTGTATGTAAACTGATAGTAATATCTTTCTAGTGATATAAAACATTCTATGGCTTCATTTTCTTTCTTTTACTTTACTTTACTACACTTTTAGTTATTTTAACTCATTAATAAGTTACTTTGTTAAATTTAATCCAGAGATAACACGTTTTTATTATTTTTTTTTTTCAGATCTCTGACTGTCAATGAAATACTAGCAGAGTTAGAGAAAGAAGATATTGCTGCAGATGTTTTTATTGAGCCTGCTTATGATGGTCTGACTGACGAAGATTCTGCTGATGAAGATCAAGGTGGTCTAATTGATAATCTCTCTGGTAAACAATTAGATGCTGCAGGTGAAGCAGCTCTTCCAAATGGAGTTCGGCTTGGAAATTTAAGAGAGGACTTGGAGAACTATGATGACTCTAGTTATTGCTTCAAAACTCCAAAGTGGACTAGAAAGGCAACATTTTCTTCACCAAAACCAATTTTTCCTGAGGCGAATTACAGTCAATACCGGAACTTATCACCATGTGAATTATTCGAATTGTTTTTTGATGAGGAAGTTTTCAGATTGATAATAGAACAGTCAGCTCTTTATGGTCGTTACAAGGGAGAAATTTCCTTCTCAACAAATGAAAAAGAACTAAAGGTTTTCCTTGGCATATTACTTTTATCTGGCATTGTTCCAGTTCCATCACGGAGACTTTACTGGAAGAATTCTCCAGTGACTAGAAATGAGGCAGTGTATTCTGCAATGAGAAAGAACAGATTTGATAAAATAATGCAGTTCATACATTTAGCAGATAATACTAATCTTGATGATTCAGATAAATATGCTAAACTCCGTCCCCTGATAAGGCTACTTTCCACTCGATTTTGTCTCATTTTCAACCAGAGCAGCATCTATCTCATGACGAGGCAATGGTTGAATATTTTAGCCGCCATGGATGCAAGCAGTGTATTCGAAACAAACCAATATGCTTTGGTTATAAAGTTTGGTTCCTGAATACTGATGCAGGCTATTTAGTAAGCTTTGACTTATACCAAGGTAAAACATATGAAGGTAATTCATATGAGGAGAAAGCGTTTGGCAAATGTGGAGTCACTGTTCTGAAAAATATAGTCATTGCCAGATGATAAAATACAACTCCCATACAGCTATTACTTTGATAACCTTTTTACCTCTTTTCCTCTTCTCCAACACCTGAGTGAGCAAAACTATACTGCTACGGGAACAATAAGAGACAATAGGCTGAAAAAATGCCCTTTGAAAGCAGTTTCTGAGATGAAAAAAGAAAAAAGGGGAACATCAGACTTCATCATAGATAAGGCAAATAACATTTCATTATGCAGATGGATGGATAATTCGGTTGGCACCATTGCATCAACTGCTCATGGAAGGGAACCCCTTAGTAAGGTGAAAAGATACTCTCAAAAAGAGAAAAAAAATATTGAAGTTGACTGCCCATTAGTTATTCGAGAATACAATAACCACATGGGTGGAACTGACCGTCAAGACCAGAATGTGAATAATTATAGAGTATCTATTAGGGGTAAGAAGTGGTGGTGGTGTATTTTTACCTGGTTATTAGATGTATCAGTGCAAAATGCTTGGATTCTTCATAAAAAGTCAGGTGGATGTTTACCTCAGCTAGATTTCAAAGAACAGATTGCTGAAAGCTATCTGAAGAGATATGGGATCCCTCCTAAAGGGCCTGGGAGACCTTCCCAGGGGGAAACAGGTTGTAAGAGAGTTCTTGATGACATTCGTTTTGATGGAATAGAACACTACCTGATAGAGACCCCAAACAAGAAAAGACGTAGATGTGCTGGAAATCTGTGTAGCAAATCTCCTTCCAGTCACTGTAATAAGTGTGATGTAGGTCTGTGTTTGTCTTGCAATTTAGCATTTCACACAAAATAGACTTCAATGATGTGCCACATGATGTATCAGTTGCAATGAAAAGTTGATTATTTTATGTTAGCATTTTGAACTGGCAATTTAATCTTTGTTTTGATTCTAAGTGCAAGATTTAATACAATGACTATTTCTTTTGGCTTGTTTTTTTATTGTAATTTTCAAATTCCATTCATTTGGTGGTTGTGACTACGGTAGTTCATGTATGAAAACAGTAGACTTCTTTTGTATTTAGTTATGTCACTTATATAACAGCAAACAATAAACCTTTCAAAATAGAACAGAATTTTTCATATTTCCCCCAAATGTACTCGTTACTGCCTAGCGTGACATATATGTCACACTCCATTATTCATTGTACAATGAATGCAGCTGAAAAAAATTATGTATTCTACTGATTTTGAAACCTTATGAACTAGATTTAGTGTAAAAATTTGAAATCCAAAGAAAAAAAAATAATTTGGGAAGAAATGGGTTAATCTACTAGATATTAAAGTTTAATCTTTAAAGCTTAGATTTTAATCGTGATATTGATTTGAACGTCGAATGAATCATGAGATAGATGAACCTAAATATTCATATAATATTACAGGATACGAAAGTTTCCGTATACGAAAAACTCATCATACGAAACAACATATGGAGATTTTTCCACCTCATATTACAAAAAAATACTCAGGATACGAAACGAAATTCGCGCTGTTGGGTTAGGTTTATTGAGTGATTTTAATGTATTCGGCTCTATTTCATTCTATTTCATTATACGAAAAAATCATGTTACATAAAACCACTCCAGAACTAATTAACTTTGTATCTTGAGGTATTACTTCTATTTTATAATTTACGTCATAATTTTCCATAATACTATATTATGTCTTTAAGCATATATTATGATATTCATATTTCTAAAAAATAAAACTTCCAGTGCTTGTAGCAGTAGCTCCCTATTTTATTATTATTTTTTTCTGCAATACATATAATTAAATACAAATATATTTCAGGTTTTGAATATTTTTTTCTAAGTTTTGTGATACAGTTTCTAGTCATTTATCAAGATGTATTGAGTTACTTCGGTAGACATGTGGAAACGTATACTTTATTTATACATTATCTATTATATCCATAATCCCAAAATTACATCTATCTAACTAATATATAATACTAAAACAATCCTATGAAAATAAATACAAGAAGTTTACAATGACTTTGTTTATGCTTGTAAAAACATATACGGAAAATATGTTTATTGATATATGTTTTATTTTGATAGATATTTCATAATTAATAATTTGGTGTATGAGCACTTTAACTCTTAAGAAAATTATTAA